>NC_084731.1:38937016-38939516 GCF_033978785.1 Entelurus aequoreus
ATTAGGGGTGTGGGAAAAAATCGTTTCGAATTCAAATCGCGATTCTCACGTTGTACGATTCAGTATCCATTCTCATTAATCAAAAATCGATTTATTGTTATTTTTTATTAATCAATCCAACAAAACAGTACACGGCAATACCATAACAATGCAATCCAAAACCAAACCCGACCCAGCAACACTCAGAAGCAATTGAGAGACACAAACACGACACAGAACAATCCAAAAGTAGTGAAACAAAAATGAATATTATCAACAACAGTATCAATATTAGTAACAATTTCAACATAGCAGTGATTAAATCCCTCATTGACATTATCATTAGACATTTATGAAAAAAAAAAAGAACAACAGTGTCACAGTGGCTTACACTTGCATCACATCTCATAAGCTTGACAACACACTGTGTCCAATATTTTCACAAAGATAAAATAAGTCATATTTTTGGTTCATTTAATAGTTAAAACAAATTTACATTATTGCAATCAGTTGATAAAATATTGTCCTTTACAATTATAAAAGCTTTTTACAAAAATCTACTACTCTGCTTGCATATCAGCAGACTGGGGTAGATCCTGCTGAAATCCTATGTATTGAATGAATAGAGAATCGTTTTGAATCGGAAAAATATCGTTTTTGAATCGAGAATCGCGCTGAATCGGAAAAAAATAGATTTATAATCGAATCGTGACTCCAAGAATCGATATTGAATCGAATCGTGGGACACCCAAAGTTTAGCAGCCCTACCTTTTACCGTCTTTTTAAATACATAATTGTGTTCAAAGAAGTACTTATGTCTGCTTCTGCTGGACTAAATGCAGTACACGATCAGTACAATTGAATGAAAGTGTCACGTTTTTAATCTACCAAGCAGAATATTTCACTCCAAGATGCTGTCATGAGATTTTTTTTACTTAGCAGCTTTCATTTTATCAGCAGAGGATGAATAAACAGTGATGAACATTTAACACCATGAATAGTCGCCATATTAGCTACCTAGCGGAAGGGGAGGATGAGAGAGAATTGCAGCCGAGGAGCAACACATCCTGATGGAAAGCATTAAAGGCAGGAAAAAGCTAAATATTGACATCTTCATTTACAGTTAGTGTACAACAACAGTAATAGCACTTTATTGTCAACATTCATAACTGTAGCTACACTACTCCCTGCATGTGCTCTTCCAGAGTCATAGAATGACTAATCAGTTACTAATGATAATCAAACCAACCAACACATGTCATAATAGAAATCAAATACTCCAACTAAAACACAATAAATAATGAACACTTTATTGACTGATAAACATTCTGTATAATTTTGAACGATCATTTGAATTGCAGTATTTTATGGAAAGTACTGTATCTACTTAAAGGGGGACTGCACTTGTTTGGAATTTTGATTGATTGATTGAGACTTATTAGTAGATTGCACAGTACAGTACATATTCTGTACAATTGACCACTAAATGGTAACACCCGAATAAGTTTTTCAACTTGTTTAAAGGCCTACTTAAATGAAATGTTCTTATTTAAACGGGGATAGCAGATCCATTCTGTGTCATACTTGATCATTTCGCGATATTGCCATATTTTTGCTGAAAGGATTTAGTAGAGAACATCGACGATAAAGTTCGCAACTTTTGGTCGCTGATAAAAAAAAGCCTTGCCTGTACCGGAAGTAGCGTGACGTCGCAGGTTGAAGGGCTCCTCACATTTCCCCATTGTTTACACCAGCAGCAAGAGCGATTCGGACCGAGAAAGCGACGATTACCCCATTAATTTGAGCGAGGATGAGGAACGTGAGAGTGAAGGACTAGAGTACAGTGCAGGACGTATCTTTTTTCGCTCTGACCGTAACTTAGTGTGGAATCCAATGAGCCCTTGTACCTTTCTCCTTTTTCTATTGTGGATCACGGATTTGTATTTTAAACCACCTCGGATACTATATCCTCTTGAAAATGAGAGTCGAGAACGCAAAATGGACATTCACAGTGACTTTTATCTCTATGACAATACATCGGTGAAGCACTTTAGCTACGGAGCTAACGTGATAGCATCGTGCTTAAATGCAGATAGAAACAAAATAAATAAGCCCCTGACTGGAAGGATAGACAGAAGATCAACAATACTACTATCAGGAGACACCGAACCAAACACTGGACCTGTAACTACACGGTTAATGCTGTCCAGCCTGTCGAAGCCTAGCAATGCTGTTGCTAACGACGCCATTAAAGCTAACTTAGCTACGGGACCTCCTCAGAGCTATGCTAAAAACATTAGCTATCCACCTACGCCAGCCCTCGTCTGCTCATCAACACCCGTGCTCACCTGCGTTCCAGCGATCGACGGCGCAACGAAGGACTTCACCCGATCATCGATGCTGTCGGCGGCTAGCGTCGGCTAGCGCGTCTACTATCCACCTCAAAGTCCTCCTGGTTGTGTTGCTGCAGCCAGCCGCTAATACACCGATCCCACCTACAGCTTTCTTCTTTGCAGTCTCC
>NC_084731.1:38944516-39049516 GCF_033978785.1 Entelurus aequoreus
AATTGAGAGAGCGAGAGCGAGAGAGAGAGAATATTATATTTGCATGTTACTAATCTTTTATATATAAACTACGGTAGGTATTATTTTTGAATAGGACTATTATAATTAACCCTTGTGTGATGTTCAGGTCTGTGGGACCCGTTTTAATTTTTTATTAAAAGAAAAATTATACAATTAATTAATTTTTTAAACTGAGACTCACTGACTTTGGCTCATTTTCTGTGAAGAACATATATCAGAATACATATTTAATGACCACACACCATACACCCCCCCTACACATTTCTATTACATATATTAGAAGTGTGGAAATTAATGTTCTGTGTACCACACACACACACACACGCACCCAAACACACACACACAGCAGGCCTAGACAGGAGGAGGACAGAGTGTAGGTACACAGAACATTACAGGGTCAAATGTGCGAGAAAATGAGAGCAGACAGTGTTGACAAGCAATGTTGCAACCTTGTGTGGGAACCGAAGGTGCAGAAACACAAAAGAAGAATCCCGGTGGGATGCAGAAACTGGCAGAGAAATTTTCCGTGCAACGTTCATATTGTTGTTACTCAGCCAACGTTTGTGGGTCTGATGGACCCGTTGCATTTTGTGGCTTTGAATGCCTCCCAATCAAACACTTTTATGTTAAAATACTGAACAGATGTTTATTGGGATAAGGTAAACATCTGTTCGGTATTTTAACATAAAAGTGTTTGATTGTGAGGCATTCAAAGCCACGAAATGCAACGGGTCCATCAGACCCACAAACGCTGGCTGAGTAACAACAATATGAACATTACACAAGGGTTAAGGTAGCTAACCACTAGCATGCTAGCTTGCTTCTCATCGGCCAGTGACAAGCAAGTTCATGAATTTATCAAAGTGCAGTTATCAATCAGTTTTATGAACATTTTAATTTAATACGGTAAAACAGTCTGGAGTTTTACTGGGGTTTAAAATTAATATCGTTAATAGTCACATTCCTTTTATGTGCACACACAACACATACACCCACAGTATGTACAGTAGTAAGATAGTTCGTACTATGAAAAGTATGAGGCTGTAAACGCTGCCAAAGGTGCATCAAAGTATTGAGCAAAGGCTATGAATACTTATGTACATGTAGATTTTTAATGTTTTCATTTTTAATAAATTTGCTAAATATTTTTATAAAAATCTTTTCACACTGTCATTATATAGTGTTGTCGTAGATTTTTGAGGGCAAAAAAATTATCATATGATAGGACAGGTGGTATAATGTTTTTCTGTCACCTTTAGGAAATGGAATAAAGAGGAAGATGACAATACAATGTAACTTGGACAATAATGTACAGAACAGAGGAGATTTAGTTCATTTTTGTTTTTAGGCAATTCTTTTTTTTTTTTTTGACAAAACCTCTCCAATATCCAGCTATTGATTTGTAAAAGCTGGTTAAAAAGAATAAAAAAATGTTTTAATAATTTTTTTAAAAGGAACCATTTTTGACGCTTTTCAGCTGGAATGTTTCCCCATCCGTGCTTGATGTACAGCTTGGGTTATTCAACAGCTGTATTTTACGCTTCATAATGCACCACACATTTTCAATGGGAGACATGTCTGGACTACAGGCAGGCCAGTCTAGTACCCGCACTCTTTTACTACGAAGCCACGCTGTTGTTACATGTGCAGAATGTGGCTTGGCATTGTCTTGCTGAAATAATCTTTTCCTCTTTGGTCCGGAGGACACGACGTCCAGTTTCCAAAAACAATTTGAAATGTGGACTCGTCAGACCACAGAACACTTTTACACTTTGCATCAGTCTATCTTAGATGAGCTTGGGCCCAGCAAAGCCGGCGGCGTTTCTGGGTGTTGTTAATAAATGGGACAAATTTCACCACACCTAGTGTGTGTGACAATCATTGGTACTTTAACTTTAACTTTAGCTTTGCATGGTAGAGTTTTAACTCGCACTTACAGATGTAGCGACAAACTGTAGTTACTGACAGTGGTTTTCTGAAGTGTTCCTGAGCCCATGTGGTGATATCCTTTACACACTGATGTTGTTTTTGGATGCAATACCGCCTAAGGGATCGAAGGTCACGGGCCTTCAATGTTGGTTGTCGGCTCTTTGCCGCTTACATGCAGTGATTTCTCCAGATTCTCTGTTTGGTGAGCATTACTCAACTTACTCAGTCTTTTTTGCCACTTGTGCCAGTTTTTTTGGAAACAATTCCAAATGAGCTAATATTTGCAAAAATAACAAAGTTTACCAATTCGAACGTTAAGTACCCTGTCTTTGCAGTCTATTCAATTGAATATAGGTTGAAAAGGATTTGCAAATCATTGTATTCTGTTTTTATTTACGATTTACACAACGTGCCAACTTCACTGGTTTTCGGTTTTGTATAAGTGTGTATATTATATATATATATATATATATATATATATATATACAGTATATATATATTAGGGCTGCAAAACTAACAATTAATTTGATAATCGATTAATCGGTCGATTATTACTTTGATTAATCGATTAATAATCGGATAAAAGAGACAAACTACATTTCTATCCTTTCCAGTATTTTATTGAAAAAAACAGCATACTGGCACCATACTTATTTTGATTATTGTTTCTCAGCTGTTTGTACATGTTGCAGTTTATAAATAAAGGTTTAAATAAAAAAAATAATAAAAAAATTGCAACATGCGCATAGCATAGATCCAACGAATCGATGACTAAATTAATCGCCAACTATTTTTATAATCGATTTTAATCGATTTAATCGATTAGTTGTTGCAGCCCTAATATATATATATATATATATATATTTTTTTAATATAGACATAAATAATTAAAAGATGTGAATGTATAAAATTGTACAATCATATAAAATATGTTTGTATAATTGCTAATACATATTTATATTTGTGTACAGTATGTATGTCTATGTAACAGAATGGTGATATGAGTGAGTCGTATTACCTTGTGTGTTGTAGCAGTTTGCTCCTCCTTGCTTTCTTGCTGTGCGTCCATGTGAGAAGACAGGTGCTCCTGCAGCTGCAAGTGGGAGGCGCTAACAAGGTTGCACAGTGGACAGATCCATCGATTGACACCTTTGGTGTGCTGGGAGTTGATATGTTCCTGCAACTCATCATGCTCGCCAAACACAATTTGACAATGCGGGCAGTGTACGGAAGATGCTGCGAGACCTGGACAGACAGACACACACACACACACACACACACACAACGTACACACAAATGTATATGAAGGAATTAGGCCTTAGTGTATTTGAAGTGTTCTTTTTTACAGTGTGCACTGAAAGAAACTTTGCAAGTAGTACTGATGAATAAGTATATATTGTAATACTACTGTATAGAAAGAGTACACCTTCATGTTCACTTTGTGTGTGTTTGGCCAAGCTGGCGGAACTGGGGAAGAATCGGAAACAGGTCTCACACTGGACCAGAGTCTTCAGCTGTCGCGTTTGGCTGGTATATACGTCAGGGTGATTGGTTCTGTTGTGGTACCACAGCCCAGACAGTTGCTATGGCAACAAGAAGAAAGGTTGACAAACGAGTGTGCATGGGTGATAATCCAATAATACACCAGAACGCTTAAGAACATACCTGATAAGACTTGTTGCACAGGTTGCAGGTGAAGGGTTTGATTCCTGTGTGTAGAGTCTTGTGTTTTTCCAGCAGGACGGTGCTGGTGAGCACCTTGTTGCAGGTGGAACACTTGTGGAAATCCTTCACGTGGAATTCCTCTACGTGCTTCTGGTGCTCCTCTAAAGTCTGGAAGCTGAGGCAGCACTTTAGACAGTCCAGAGGATGCTGCATGTCTGACAGGGAGGGAGCAGCACAGCAAGTTATTTTATATACACGCTACTTTCTATTTTGATATATACAGTATATATATATATAGTATATATATATATATATCAAGTTTGGACACACCTCATTCACAACACAACTGATGGTCCCAACCCCATTGATAAAGCAAGAAATTCCACTAATCAATCCTGATAAGGCACACCTGTTAAGTAAAAACCATTTCAGGTGACTGCCTCTTGAAGCTCATCGAGAGAATGCCAAGAGTGCGCAAAGCAGTAATCAGAGCAAAGGGTGGCTCTTTTGAAAAAATTAGAATATAAAACATGTTTTTAAGTTATTTCACCTTTTTTTGTTAAGTACATAATTCCACATGTGTTCATTCATAGTTTTGATGCCTTCAGTGACAATATACAATGTAAATAGTCATGGAAATAAAGAAAACCCATTGAATGAGAAAGTGTGTCCAAACTTTTGGCTTGTACTGTGTGTGTGTGTGTGTGTATATATATATATATATATATATATATATATATATATATATATATATATATATATATATATATATATATATATATATATATATATATATATATATATATATATATATATACATATATATATATATATATATATATATATATATATATATATATATATATATATATATATATATATATATATATATATATATATATATATATATACATATATATATATATATATATATATACATACACATACCTTAGGTCAGGAAAAAACACAGAGGCTATATCATCCCTACAAGCCTGTTTCGCAAAAATTATAAAATCCCCTGACGAGCAGAGAAACTTGCGAAACAGGCTTGTAGAGATGATATAGCCTTTTGTGTTTTTCCTGACCCAACGTATATTCCGCTCTACCCCGGTATTGAGCACTGTATAACGGTTAAACCACAGAAACCTTGACCACACACACACACACACACACACACACACACACACACACACACACACACACACACACACACACACACACACACACACACACACACACACACACACACACACACACACACACACACACACACACACACACACACACACAGTATTGATATGAGTGAGATGGTTCTTACTATGAAAAGTCTGCAGGTGCGCAGTCAATCCACTGGCCTGAATGTAACCTTTACCGCATTCCCGACACACGTATGGGCGATCACCAGTGTGTGTTCGCACGTGTCGCGACAGCTCGATGGACTGGGCAAAGACAGCCTTGCAATACTGACACACGTACATCTTGCCTAAAACAACAATAATATTAAAATAATAATCATTATTGCAATACTGACACACGTACATCTTGCCTAAAACAACAATAATATTAATATAATAATCATTATTGCAATACTGACACACATACAACAATCATAATAATTTGTATTTAGTATTACGGAAATAATAATAATTATTGGGATTCAAAATACATTAATATCCTCATAAACCAATCAGCAATACCAGCTTAACTTGTTTTTCTTGTGACTTGACCTCTGCATTGACAGGAGTGAACAACAAATCTGGGACACCCTTAAAGTTACGCACTGCCACATTAATGTAAATACATAAATTATACATAACAATATAGATGTAAAACAGGCGTGGGACCGTGTCTCACCCTCGGAGTGTTTTTTCTTGGTGTGGTACGACAGTGCCGCCGTCACGCTGAAGCTCATGTCGCAGTGTTTACAGCGGTATGGTTTCTCTCCCGTGTGCAGCCGCATGTGATTTTTCAGTGACGAGGTGGCAGAAAACCTGGCACCGCATGTCTTGCAAGCAAACGGTTTCTCGTCAAAGTGCTCCGTCCGCCTGTGGTAAATCATACCTGAACAATATCAAAATAGGGAAGATTAAAAGTCAGATTGGGTGCTTGATGCTGCTCTTGTTTATGCTCTTGTCATGTGAGTAGATAGCTTGCTTGGTAGTCAGTACTTCCAGCATGTCACCAATTCATGCAAATGTAACCAATCCCTGCGAATTATGTGTGGCCTCGCAACTTTGTCCAATGGCTACAACTTCCCTGCACATTGTGGCCAATCAGCGTAATTTGGGCAACACAAATTTGTCAACTTTTTGTTTCTTGTGTAGACAAAGCAAGAATAACAACGTGTAACAATAAAACTACATTTATTGATCAAACAACACCATTGTCTTCCTGCGCAGCTCAGACCTAGTTCCTGTTCCTGTCTACAGTGCTTAATAAGCCTTCTGGGTAACATTTGAAATTTGGATTAAGCAAAGGTCATTACTCGCTATCATAATTAACATTTGCTTGACAAAAGACCCCAATATTTGTACACAAATGCAATTTAATTGTCAGAATGTCATCCAGGAACGTTTTTAAACGTTTTACCTGGATGCATGTGATTTATTTGCACATAACTTGAAAATAGTTTTATCTAAAGTTCTTTTAGGCTGTATTTTGGAGTGACAGTTCCAGCGAGCACACCAGTTGAAGTGCCCACACTCATTTACATAGAGATTGATCTGATTACTGACAGTATAGTGGTCAAGGTAAAAGAGCTTGTACGGTCAAAATTAATTTAATGATTATTGGTAATCTAAGTGTGTTCATAATTAATGCAATATTTTTTTGTGATTAACCACATGATTAACTCAATAATTTTGATAGCTGAAATATAAACCTTTACTTCCTAGTTTACACTAGGGATGGGCAATATGGCCTAAAATCTATAACGTGATATGTATTGCAGCCACTTGTGGTAACCGTATAAATCATAATATATTATTTGGTATATAAATGGTAATATAACCATTTCAAAACGGGTTACAAAAGCTCCTAATTTAGCTGCTGATGTATGCAATAACATATTACGCCATTTCCAGTTGTATCATTTTCTCAAAACTATCATTAATCTACTTGATAGTTTACTGTTACTTTAGTAACAGGCGCAGTATTGGTCATACCAATGTTAATACTTCAAATTTTCAAGATCATTGAATGATTACATTTTTGATCACAACATATAATCAGACAAAAACACAGGATGGCAGTGTAAAAATAATAATAATTAAACATTTGAGTTATTTCCCAATATTGGCTCCGATTTCAATACTTTTGTTTTTATCCCTTATAGTCATTCTGTGTCTAGGAACTTATTATATACACAAACGGCAATATATTTTTTTCACAATGAAAAATAGTAATTCAACCACTGTATTGTCGAACATATACCCATACTATACTTGATATTGTTACCGTCAGTTTGTACTGTGGAGAGATATTAGCAGCTTGCTAACTCGCTAACAGTGCGTTAAGGATGCGGTCGTTTGCTTGTTGCCATCACAGCTAGAATGTGTGTGGACGATATAACGATTTTAATAAAAGCTATATCGTTGCTCAACCTTATCTTACCTAAATGTGTATATTTATTTAACATTTTTAATCCACGGTAGGACAATAAAGAACATATTTTCATTTGCAATGCCGACCTTGCGAAGATGCAGCATTTATATGTTAGAGATGTTGACGTGCAACGATAATCTCTTATCGTCTCTCATTTACCACCAAAAAGTAGCGCTATAGATCGTTCTCAACAGTTCACAATCACTCTTGACTTGTGGGAGTCAATGTGTTGGAACATAAAGGAAATATTAAAACGGACGAACACTTTTAAACTGTAAAACAAACAGAGAAAGACTGCAACTTGTGGACGACTGAGCAGACAGCGGACAATAGTGTTTCTTTTTGTAATTATAATTATTTATTACTATCATTAGTTATAATGAATTAAAACAGTACAGTAATTTAACAATGAGCTTTGAGAATATGCTTTTACTGCCATCTAGGGTCTACTCTTAAATATGTAACATCGACAGTATTTATTTTACAATTTTTGTTGAATGCATGTGCATTTTGAGGTTAAAGTTATAAAGAACACTTAAAACGTTGATAAAAATTTTATAAAATCAAAGGTTCAATCAATGTTATTAAAAAAATTCTACTCAAAACAAACGTTTGCTACAACTTTCTAAAAAAGCTGCCGCAAATTCTGGCATTTTAGCCCGCAACACTCGCAAAAATGCCAGTGAAATCCTAGAGGGCCTGACTAAAAGACATAACATATTCAATATGATTATCAGCATTATTCCACATTCCCGCTCACCTGATGGATGCGCAAAGGTCCGTTCACAGAGGTTACAGCTTGTCTTCTTCTTCTTCTGGGCTCCGTCACTGTTGGGGTGAGCATCAGTTAGGTGGCGCTGTAGAGCGCGCTGGTTGGCCATCTTGTCGGGACAATGTGGACACTGCAGCTGGGCGTCCCCAGACTTGGTGCATCGCTTCTTGTGGGCCAGCAGTCGACACTTGTAGGCAAAAGTCTTCTTGCACCAGTGACAGCAGTACGGCTTGGAAGATATAGCGGACGCGTCGTCTTCTTCTTCCTCGTCAGGAGTCTTCATGTCACTTGTGCTGTTCTCCTTGGCTGTGAAGACATCATCGCTTCAATAACTGTTGCACGTCTCAATCGCACGGGACTTCTCCTGTTTTACCTTCAATCTGGTGTCCGTCTGGCCCTTGAGCGGTTTTGTCTGTGTCCTGCAGCTGAGAGAGCAGCTTTTCAGGGAAGGAGGACGGAGCTTTCTGCTGGACACAGAGCAGCAGCCTTAGGAGAGCGTGCTCGCCGATGAGTCCCTTCTCCACGTCGCTCATCAACTTCTTCACCGCTGATTTGGCATCCGAAAGGTCACATGACTCTTTCACAAGCTGACAGGAAAGCAACAGTCCAACATTTGCCTCTTTTGTGTTTGTGTATGTATGTGTACATACAGTATACACTACATACATATATGTATATATATATATATACACAGTATATATATACACACAAATGTGTATATATATTGATGGATATATATATAGACACACACACAGTATATATACTCAGCAGTAGTTAGTAGGCTACTAATCATAATACATTCAAACTTGTCTATAGTGACCACTCAAGCGAAACAAAGAAAGTGACCGCTATAGACAGGTGACCACTATTAGCATGTACGGCCACCATGTTGACCTTTAAACAATTACGGACACATGTTCATGTGTATGTATCCAGATTTGTAGTAAGCCGTTTCTAAAATACAGTTTTGCAAGCTTTCTAAGCTTGAACAGTGTGATTGAATTTGAGCCTGCTCATTGTTGCTCATGTAAATAGAATGCTGTTTTCCATTCATGCCAGACTTTTGGGAATTAGTCAACTGCGCAAAGCTTAGGGAAGCTTCGATAAGACTTGCCGAGTCCCAGCGCAGCTGCTCGCAATCCCCCGGTTGGGATCCCGTTGAGGCCACCGCAAATCCCGCTAAAAATTAAATTATACGAACCGTGGTAAGTCAAATTTTGATATCGGTGGCCGGTATACGGAGTCAAAAAACTGTTTTGGGATGCAAAATGCAAAACAAGTGGCCGCTATAGACAAGGTATATAACACTACTTTTTTTGCGGGAGACATTTTTGTGGCGGCTATTGTCAAGTGACTGCCATAGACAGGTGGGTGCTACTGTACATTTGAAGCAACATACAACGGAACCTCAATTTACCAATTTTTTTGAAACACAAAGCACACAGTAAGGCTGGGCTATGATCACGATTAATTTTCTTAAATCATCTGATCTCGATTAATATCACACATTTTTTTTTAATTAAAGGCGGATTGTCCTGTGCAGGAATTAAGCAACTACTGTTTCATCCCTACTATTTACTACCGCAGTATGTTGTGACATATATTTGCGCCATGTTTGATTGAGGTAATACATGTTAACAGCTCACAACTGTCATTTTGTTCATATCTATAATTGTGTTTACTAGAGGTGCATGCAACAGTACAGGTAACCCACACTACGATCTGTACCTGGTTTTAGGGCCAAGGTTTTGCTACTTTTTGGTACATTTTGAGGGGGTAAAGAGAACAACTTATTTTCCCCTCAAAGTTGTTATATCAAAGGAGTTGAATCTTTGCAGACACATAAATAAAAAGTCTGATTAAAAATAGTTAGATATAATTCATACATAATACAATATATTCTGACTAAATAACTGGGTGTGTTTATTCTCCCAGTCTGGACCAATACAATAGTCACAAAGACATTTTTTGACAGCCTGCAAGTTCTCAATGCCGTGTTTCAACTTCTATGCTGGTACTAGTCATATTTATTTTGTTCGTCCCGGCTGCACTTCCAGCTGTGAAAAGGGGGGAGAGGTACAACGCTGATTAGACATTAATTATGTCGTGACGAGCCTCACTTTCACAACGGTGTAATGGGAGGTCGCGCACACACAAACATTTTCACAAAAACACAAGCACACGTATAAAAACACACATTCACAGACACACACAGGATTCATGATAAATAAAGGCGGATTGTTCCGTGCAGGATAATACCAAGCGTTGTTGCTTCCCCACTGTGGTAACGTCTAACAAACATTTCCACCATGTTTGATCAAAGTAAAAATGCTAACAGCTGATCACCATGATCAAACTCATATTAATCGTGATCATCGATCACGATCATATAATCACCCAGCCCTACCACAGAGCAGCTAAAAGTCAAACATGGATAAGTGTGGAGCGAGTGTTTTGCATTTCCCCATTATGCCTTGCAATGGATTTAAATGGGTGTAATTTTGATTTTGTTATGGTGATGGGACGTTTTTTTCTATAATATCCTCAAAGTTCAGTGAGCAAGTTGTTTTATGTGTGACCATGTGTGTTGACTTTTTGTGCTGGTTGATAGTTGAATTTTTTTTCCTGCACCCTGAAGGTTGTTTGGATTGGGTCATAAAAATAATGCTGTGCTTGTGGTGTCAAGAAAGTACAGGTCATAGTCACTGACCTGACTTTCTCATATTGTCCAAAAGATGGTGACAGTTTGCCACCTGTCAGAACCCTGGATATTTTAATTTAATATGAAAACACCCCGAACGGCCAGGTTGCTTATTGAAATTGAACTCATGCTGTCGTCTCACGGGCCAAATTGAAGATGCTATAAATAGTTTGTCTGCGTTAGATGGATAGATAGAACTTTATTGATTCCTTCAGGAGAGTTCCCTCAAGAAAATTAAAAAGCACTTATAATAACAATATCACTAATACTTAGTTAATATTCCAATCATGAAAAGCAAATGGAGTATTGTTGGTGCTTTTTGGATGTTTATTTATTAGGTTTTATGGGCGGAATACAGGACCTCCCATTAGCTCCCCTGTAAGCGGACATTTATATACATATATTTACGTGTTAGAATGCATTTCAAAAAAATACATCCGTTGTCATGTCTTTCATAATGATTGTGAACGATTGGGCAAAATTTTAAAAAAGTGTAGTTCCCCTTTATGTGATTGGCGTTCGATGGAAACCAAGCTTCTGTTTTGCATAGCTTAAAAAGTTTATTTCGATGTCTCCTGTTTAGAAGAGAGAGATAAGTGGAATAGACTTTTACTTTCTTTGCATCGTAGTCCAGTTCAAGTGGAACACACATGCAAACCGCTCCACTTTCTAATCTCATCCCCCACAAGTACTGCGTGTACTGTAGTAGTACTGTGTTGTACCTGTCTCTCCCCTTCATCCAGACAGCTGTGAGCTGCTTGGCTTAGCAGCTGGACAACATCTGGCATGTTAGCGAGGAGCTCCATCAACTGCAAACAAGCAGGCGTGGACTTGGTGGACTCCTCGTTTGCACTTGCATGTGCAACACTTTCTTCAGACGCTAAGTACACAGATTTAAAAATAGATATTTTCAATTTGCTTACCATCTGACTGTTTGGCCGTTTCGCATTGCTTTGAATATTTTTTCAGAAACTCACCCGAGGGTTCTGAAAGCTCCTGGCAGACTTTTTTACATGAGGGCTCCTCTCCACTGTCATTTTTCTCCGTTGTTTTCATCGCACTTTCAACTGACGCATCTGAACACGGTGAAGCTGCAGCATCGGGATTTGGACTGTTTGAACTCTCACTTTGGAGTTTGTTGGTTGAGGGCAAGGTTGTGATGTGTGTGGAGGTCAGGGAGGTGGAGGAGGGCGACGGCTGGTGGTTGATGATGTTGGTGAGGACGTTCTTAAAGCTCACAGCCACGTCAAACATCTGCAGGCTGTCTGCGGCTGCGATGATCCGGCTCACGTTGTGCTTGCCGAGAGGCAGCTTGCCCGTGTAGACCATGTCCAGCAGGCAGTCAAACTCCTGCGAGGAGACCAACGCTGTGTCAATGGAGACTGTGTCAGAACTCTGCAGCAGTGATCTGGAGGGATTTAAGAAATTCTTTCAATTTGGATTTATGGCCACCATAAACAGCAGACTGAGAAATAAATCAAACAAAGCACCAATATGATTCACTTTAAGAGACTGTTCAAACTACAAGTGTTCACAAAGTACACAGAACAAGAATCATTATAAATATCTTGAACCATTTTTATTTTTTTTAATTGAGACAAAGATTATTTATGTATTTAATATTTGTTTACTTACTATGGTATATTATTTGTTTATTATTTATAGGCTCCAGCACCCCCCGCGACCCCGAACAGGACAAGCGGTAGAAAATGGATGGATGGATGGATGGATGTTCACTGTTATTTTACAGAAAACAAGGAAATAGGATACAATTGCTATGGTATGAAAAGGGTTAGGATTAAATAAGCTCAGCTTCTTCCTACTCCTTTTCGGACGTGCTGTAATGAAACAACTGGAAATATGTAAGGAATTTTGTATTCATGTTCGAAAGAAACTGAAACTGAACTAAACTGAATTTTGACTTTGTCTGCAATACTTAAAAAAATGAGCATATTTCAAAGTTTTTATCATAGAAAAGAATACAAGATCTTCATCCTTTACACCTACTGCATAATGTATTTCTTCCGTAAGTGAGAGTGACAAGCGGTAGACAATGGATGGATGGATGGATAGGTTGTAGAACTCCGAGGCAGCAGGTGCTAAGCATGACTTCCTGTACTCATATTTATCAGTAGAGTTGCGTCTGATAGACGATATTAACAATATAATTTGGATGGATGCTGATGACAAATTTTAGCTGTGATCCGCAAATTTGTTGGTAACAAGCTCAACACAATGTAGTGTCCTCGCTAGCTAGTGTGAAGCTGTTTCCAAGTCACTCATCCTCGCCTATATTCTGGCAAATAAAGTAATTATAATTATCACTGGGGGACTAGAGGACGGCGAACAGCTAAACATGCTACACTACACACTGTACGGAGGATAAAATAGTCGTGTTAATCGCTAATCTAGAGTATATTGTCTTGGAGTGGGCGGATCGGAAAAAAATATCGACAGTAATGATACCAAGTATGGTATCACTATATGGTTGATACTGCAGTGATGAGATCAGTGTTTTTTTTTATAATTACAAAATCGTTTTTTTTACGGTCTATGTTGTTGTTAACAAAGTCAGCAAATAAGTCCCAACCTCCGGGCTGAGATTTTAGGTTGTCCTGAAGAATTTGGAGGTAATCCTCCTTCTTCATTGTCCAATTTACTCTCTGTAAAGCACCAGTTCCATTGGCAGCAAAACAGGCCCAGAGCATAATACTACCACCACCATGCTTGACGGTTGGCATAGTGTTTTTGGGATTAAAGGCCACACCCTTTCTCCTCCAAACATATTGCTGGGTATTGTGGCCAAACAGCTCAATTTTTGTTTCATCTGACATCCCACGGACAAAGATAAGACCTTCTGGAGGAAAGTTCTGTGGTCAGATGAAACAAAAATTGAGCTGTTTGGCCACAATACCCAGCAATATGTTTGGAGGAAAAAAGGTGAGCCCTTTAATCTCAGGAACACCAGGCCTACCGTCAAACATGGTGGTGGTAGTATTTGTAGTATATTGACATCCAAATCGCTGCCGTTGTGTCCTTGGGCAGGACACTTCACCCTTGCCCCCGGTGCCGCTGACACTGGTGAATGAATGATGAATGAATGATAGGTGGTGGTCGGGGGGGCCGTAGGCGCAAACTGGCAGCCTCGCTTCCGTCAGTCTACCCCAGGGCAGCTGTGGCTACAAATGTAGTTTACCACCACCAGGTGTGAATGAATGATGGGTTCCCACTTCTCTGTTAGAGCTTTGAGTATGTATTAATAGAAAAGCGCGATATAAAATCTAATCCATTATTATTATTATGCTCTGGGCCTGTTTTGCTGCCAATGGAACTGGTGCTTAACAGAAAGTAAATGGGAAAATGGGACAACGAAAAAAGAGGATTACCTCCAAATTCATCAGGACAACCTAAAATCATCAGCCCGGAGGTTGGGTCTTGGGCGCAGTTGGGTGTTCCAACAGGACAATGACGCCAAACACACGGCAAAATTGGTAAAGGAATGGCTAAATCAGGCTAGAATTAAGGTTTTAAAATGGCCTTCCCAAAGTCCTGACTTAAACTCCAAACATCCCAGAACAAGCTAGTCAGATTACTTCTAGACCTCCACCCCAGATCACACCTCACTCCTACCCACTTCTCCAAAGTGGGCTGGCTCAGGGTGGAGGACAGAGTAAAGCAACTTGCACTGAGCCTAGTCTATAAAATCCGCTACACCTCCCTGATACCGAAGTACATGTCAAACTACTTCCTTAACATAAATGACCGCCATAACCACAACACCAGGGGGAGCTCCACTAACCACGTTAAACACAGATTCCGATCTAACAAAGGTCTTAACTCATTCTCTTTCTATGCCACATCAATGTGGAATGCGCTCCAACGGGTATAAAAGAAAGGACATCTCTATCCTCCTTCAAAACCGCAACAAAAGTACACCTCCAGGCAGCTACAACCCTAAACTAACACTGTCCCCGGATTGTTAATAATCAAATGTCAACAATCAAATGCAGATACTTTTTCTTATGCCTCCTGATATCTCTCTCTCTCTCTCTCTCGTAAATAATTCAATGTGATTATCTTGTGTGATGACTGTATTATGATGACAGTATATATCTGTATCATGAATCAATTTAAGTGGACCCCGACTTAAACAAGTTGAAAAACTTATTCGGGTGTTACCATTTAGTGGTCAATTGTACGGAATATGTACTTCACTGTGCAATCTATAAAAGTCTCAATCAATCAATCAATCAATCAAAAACAATGCTGAAGAAACAAGTCCATGTCAGAAAACCAACAAATTTAGCTGAACTGCACCAATTTTGTCAAGAGGAGTGGTCAACAATTCAACCAGAAGCTTGCCAGAAGCTTGTGGACGACTACCAAAAGCGCAATATTAACATTGCTGTATGTATACTTTTGACCCAGCAGATTTGGTCACATTTTCAGTAGACCCATAATGCATTCATAAAAGAACCAAACTTCATGAATGTTGTTCATGACCAACGAGTATGTGCTCCAATTACTCTATCACAAAAAAATAAGAGTTGTAGAAATTATTGGAAACTCAAGACAGCCATGACATTTACAAGTGTATGTCAACTTTTGATCGCAACTGCATATTGTTGTCACAGGAGACTGCAATATATATTTTAGGCCACATCGCCCATCCCTAGTGTACCATTATTATTATATAAATTACTGTGCAGTATATTTTCGGATGGAATCCACACAGTACCTGAAGAGCATACTGGAAGCAGCCAGCAGCAGTTTATGTGCACGATGAGGGTTGCCTCCTACAAGAATAGTGCAGTCACAAAAGTGGTCTTCCGTCCTCAGAGCCCACAGCTGCTGCATCAGCTGGCTGCTGTAGTTGGGAAGCTCAATCATGTTGTTTGCCTGGAAATCAAATTGCACTCTTTTTAGTTGACAGACAAGATTCGCTTGAACTAATGTATGTTTCAATCAGAGATAGGAATTACATTGGACATGCTTAGTGCTACTAAAAGTTATAAACCAGTAAACCATGTAACCGTACATTTATGTGACACATTGAGATGTGAAGTAAACTGACGTCTGGAGGACAAACAGCCAACATTTTTAATAATGTTTCCAGATGAGATACAAGCTAATCGCTAGCTTCAGTCAAGATGCTAACGTGGTAACAAATATTGGATATTCGAGAAATTCGTGGTGGTATTAGTTTGGAAGTAATAAAAAATGAAAGAAGATACCACGCAAAGCTTCATTTCAGATTATGTTTTACCTGGAATTATTCAAACAAGCCGTTTCTTTATTTAAAAAGCATTGCTGGACAAATCCTAGACGCACAATAAAGCTTCGCCGTTTTGAACATGGCGACAGTCGGTGCAGCACAAAATGGTGACAGTTCCGCTCAATAATTATTTTTTTTTGGCCCTCTCGTTAATGCTATCTTCCCTTAAACCTGTTTAAGAATTAAAGGCGTAACAAATATATTATATATCCGTTGTAAGCGATTTATTTGCAGGCGTCGTACTCTTTTCAAAAAGACGAAATGCATGTGATTTAAGTCGGATGTGTGTCAGATAAGAAGTCCGTGTGGACACATGTCCGACCCTTTATGACCCCGCGTGGGAAGTGCTACGGCAAGTCGACAAAGACAAACACAACCTACCAGAGTGACTTTGACATTTATTTTCACACTAAACAAACAATGCAAGCGGCAACTCAGTAAAATAATTAATGATCATTGTTGTGTTGCATTTATTTAACAATAAAAAGGAAACATCACCAACCAGGTAACCTCCATGAATGACCATGAATTGATTAACGTGGACCCCGATTTAAACAAGTTGAAAAATGTATTCGGGTGTTACCATTTAGTGGTCAATTGTACGGAATATGTACTGTACTGTGCAATCTACTAATAAAAGTTTCAATCAATCAAAAACTCCTATAGACTACATATACACCTGCACCTAAAAAGTAGCAACAATAAGAACATAAATGCAATGATAACATTTATAACATTTGTTCAAACATGTATATAGATAAACCACACATAAATTAAGTTCCAATGATTGTTACACACACACTGGGTGTGGTGAAATTTGTCCTCTGCATTTGACCCATCCCAATGATCACCCAATGGGAGGTGAGGGGAGCAGTGAGCAGCAGCATGCGCCGCGGTCAGGAATCATTTGGTGATTTAAGCCCCAATTCCAACCCTTGATGCTGAGTGCCAAGCAGGGAGGCAATGGGAGTTGTATTGTAATGCGTTTTTGAAATACATGACTCGTTAGAAAACACAACTGTGTTTTGTCACCGAACGTTCATCGAGAGTACCTTTCCAACATGGTGTTAAGCCAAATATTGACAGTATCAATAACAACGATGGTATCCGTATCAGAACAATACCAGTGTGATTAGATTGGCAATATTTCAGTTCTTTACATTTATTTTTCCCATAATTTTTTTATATATTGAAACTATTTGACAGAGGGGGACTTTGGTCGATTTCAATCATCACCAATGGTAGTTTTTGCTTTAGACTTTGTCAAAAGATTGTATCCAATAGGGAATATTGTTGCATTTATTTGTATTGTGTTTTATTCTGATCATTATTGACAAAAAGTAAAATCATTAAACTTGCATTGTATTTATTCTATACCAACATTTGCCGTATCCATTGTCAATTACTTGTTGGCATTTGATGGCCACAGTGACAGTGGGACAACAACTAAAACACGAAGTGCGTCTCAACTACTAAATGAAATTAATTTAATTGCTGTCAACATGTATATAATACATGTGTTACATGGTGATCGGCAGCGTATGTTTGGGGGTCACAGAGATAAATTAGATTCGATACTTTATTCATCTCAAAGACAATTTGGGATATGTATGAACATTTATCGGAGTAGACAATGATTTGAAAAATAACTTTATTGTCAATAAGAAATAACAGTGAAAAGAACAGCACACGTCACTGTTTGCATTCACTTTCAGACGTTCAAACTTTTTGATTTGCATTGCTAACATTTCTGTAGGAAACAACTTCTGTACATATTGTCCATCTTTTAAATGTCAAATGGATTATGGATATTCATTTGCTTTAAAAGGAAAACAAAACAATATCATTTTTACAAGCGCATTCACTTTAAACGCCTAAAAAATGTAGACTATACAAGATTCCACACATGTGAACAATGCCTGACCTCTTCTTCTATAATTTACATACCAAAAGCAGCCTAATTTTCAAAAGCATCCGAGTACTTAACCTGTTGTCAAACAGGTGCGACCGGAGTCCAGAAAGATTGAGAACTTGGATGCTAAAGACCAGCTAGTCTTACTTTATAGCAACAAAAAACAGCAGGTTTTCAAAAATGAACTGAAAATAATTAAAGCACTTTTTTATAGAAAGACACTTGTAAAATTCAAGCATTTCTTGTCCATCTGTCCAAGTCAAACTCTGCTGTAGCACACATCTTCTCAGTGCCCAAGAAGCCCAGTGCCTGAAAAAAAGAAAAAAACAAAACCATAAAATAATGGATGTATTATTGTAGCAAAACAATTTTTAAGGGCGTATCTCAATCTGTGTGTAATAAGATGTGTTCTAATTTGTGCATCCGTGTTTGGATTTGTGTGTGTCTGAAAGCAATCTCTGCCCTGGCTGCAATTTGTTTCACAAAACGTGTAATTTTTTTTCATCTTCAGGGTCTGAGGGATAATCCAGTTGAGATTTGAGAACTTTAAGTACAATAGTTTAAATGGTGAAAAAAGTAAATGGGACTTTATTGCTTGGTTACAATTACGTGACCTAGAGGCACTTACGGGTCTTAGGTGAAGGGCAAGAGTCCCATTAGGCTGAGGAGGAAGGTAAGGAAGACTTTTTTGTCATTGCACAAGTACAACAAAATTTCATTTTCAGCAAACTTGTTCGAACAGGAACACTAATGGGTTACTACTAGTGGCGCCCCGTTTATTTACTACTACTCTATTTACCTGCATCAGTGCAGATTTTGGCATATTTTAAAAGGTTTAGAAAGGGGTGTCAAACTCATTTTAGCTCAGGGACCGCAAGGAGGAAAATCTATTCCCACGCGGACCAGACTGATAAAATCATGGTATAATAATTTAAAAATAAAGACAATTTAGAAATTATTTTCTCTGTCCTACTTTGGTCAAAAATAGAACAAGCACATTCTAAAAAAGGACATATTAATCATCTTGGCAAAACACTTTAAGGTAGTTGAAAATTCTGAGGAAAACATTGGTGACGTTTCAAAAACTCCATGAAGAACACAATGAACATAGACTTTGTCTCAGTGTATTTACAAAGCCATTCAACTTTAAGCACCTACTGTTTAGCATTCTCATGTTGCCAGTTTATCATTAAAGACGTGTTTGGAAAAGCAACCAAGTGTTTCTTCAAACCGTCGCATTGGTGACATCCACAACTGCCACAACACATTAATGTATCATCATTCAAATATTACAATTATAATATAATCAAAACAATTGTCAAAATGACACCAGAATAGCCAAATTAAAGGTAACATAATTACAAACTTAACCAATGTGAACATTCTAGATTTAAGTCATGTTGACTTAAGTTTTTCATCTAACCGTTTTGTTATTTCCTTATCCTTTGAGTGGATAATTTACAATTAAATAAGGTATGGCATGTCGCTACAGCATTAGTATGCCACCAGCCACAACAGGAGCAGCCGATTGCTTGCACCTGCGCTGATTGGAGTAGCGGCAGCCGGTCCAGAGGGCGATTAAATTCAGCTGGCTTATCATTTTTAAACAGTGTGACGTGTTACACTTGAATTGCTATTGCGAAATCCAGTGGACACATTTAGATCAGCAGTTTCTTTCATAAAAAATTGCAGCTCATTTTTATACTTTGCAAACTCATCTTGCTGGCCGCATTAAACCTGTATGCGGGCTGTGGTTTAGAAGCAAATATACAAGCCAGATATCATGAAAAAATATTGAAATGGGATTTATACATTTAAAAAAGAATTTTTTTTCTTCGAAAGATTCAAACTAAGACTGTCAAATGATTAAAATACTTAATCGCGATGATTGCATTTTGTCCATAGTTAACACAAACTTAATCACGATATTGCAGAAAGACAATTTTTTGTCATTAATAAGTGTATAGTAGACAGATCATTTTTAAAGTTTTTAATACCATGACTGGACAATTAATTTGCTTTAATGAAATGTTTTTAAACATTATGCTTTTTGAAACAGCTCAACACGAAAAGGATATAAACACGTTTTTAAAGAGAATTTAAAAAATACTTGCAGTGCGTTGGTGTCTTGCCTGATTTTCTATTTTGTATTCCTGCTTTAGAAGCACTTGCATTTAGAGGAGAGGAGCTACACTTCCATCTTTAGATAGCAGTTTCACGCATTAACACAAAATGTGGATTGTTACGATCATGCTTTGATTGTCAAAGATGTGAGGTAATATTTTTTTTACATGATTAAATGTTTCTGATATTCTGTACTACATGTTATACAAGTTAGTAGTAGTAGTAAAAATAAATAATAATGAAATCATCTTGACAACATTAAAGTAAGGTACAGAAATAGAAACAAATATTTCACAATGAAAACACATACAAAATTAAAACAATACATAATGGCTATGTTTTTTTCATATTCAAAAAGGAGTGGGAAGAAGCGAAACTTATTTACTCCCACCCCGTGTTTTATAAATCAAATAACTAGCTTTCTTATCATCATTATTATTATATACAATGATACATTTACCGGTCTTATTACAACATATTATCAATAATCGTTTACCCACTTTAAGCTCTTTTTTGCTTTGTATGCAATTTGTACTGTTTGTAGTTCCACAAGATCTTTAAATTTCAATGGTTTTGAATGTAAGAAAAATGTATTTGTGCGATCCCTATATCCTGCCTTATGAATAACCCTTATTGCTTTCTTATGCAGTGTGATGAGTGGATATAGTGTGCTTATGGAATTATTGCCCCAAACTGCTGCACAGTAGTGCAAGTTAATGGAATTCATATCTCTGCATGACAATGTTTTAACCTTATCTACCTACTTACAAATAAAATGTAATATGTTAAACATTCTGCAATTGTGGATGATCAATCAGAACAGGTTATAAAAGAATATGCCATAGCGATGGTAATGTGTAGTCAACTGTAATTACCCAATGTGGGCGGCTGAGGGCAGTTGCAGGCATGCCAACAGTATTAAACCTAGTCTTTGTGGTAGCGAAGAAGACGAGTTGTATAAATCAGAATATTTATTATACAAATATTGTTCCTCCTTCATATTGCCGCTGCCATTAGAATACACTTACCGGTACTATAAATCTACCAGAAAACATTTATTTAGGTAGAAATATCACAGAATAACATAGAACAGCATGATTGTATTGTAAGACGATTTTTCGTTGGTTAGACCGGATGTGAAGCGTAGCACTATTATTGTGAAGCCGCCAACCGGACGTGTGTGATTGGTATGAGAAAAGAGTTGACATGTTTTGACGAAAATCTCTGATAAAAGTGACTTTAGATTTTCTCTCTTCCGTCTTTGTTTCTGCTCAGCTTGTATTCCATCCTACTAGAGTAGTTTGAGTAACAATTTACATGTTATGTTTTCAATGCACTTGACTCTAATTCAAACATGGACATGAAGCTTCTCCTCACTCCAAGCAGCAATGCGCATTCAGCGTTACCTCCAATAATGTCGTCTCACGACGATTGAAGGCAAAATGGTCTTGTCCGGAGAACGACTTGCCAGGGTTTTGGATCTGAGATTAGCAAAAGGTCCCCCTTTCTTTGTACAGTTCTGCAAGCTATTTTCGAGCCTGTGGTTCAACAGTAACTGGACGTCATTACAGTTTTCCCCAAACTATAGAAGGGGCCAAGGGTCAAAAACGTTAATCGCCCGTTAAAAATGTATCGCCGTTATAGGAACTTATAGTTAACGCGTTATCGCATTAACTTTGTCAGCCCTAATTCAACCAATTCATCATCACCGAAGTCGGCTGTTCAAGTTACTGCTCCACTGCACTTTCTTCTACACTCACAAGTATTTCAAGAAGAAAAGATTGAAGGCACACTATGTCTTTTCAGTGAAGTATTAATTCGTGACAGGCTTAATATACAGCAGCAACCTTTCACTGCTTTTTGTTTGTGTTTTTTAACAATGTTTTCATTTTATAATGGACTATTTTAGGCATGCTGAAAATATCTTAAAGCCAAAATAGTTATTGGAAGCATTGCCACAGGCGAGAACAGTGCATGTGTGGCATTCACACTCTACTTTTAATTGACTTCTAATCAGAATTACGCTGTGCTGCTTGTGCTCGTTTTCAAGGCGAAAGCAACCAAACGTGACGTCATGTGCAACCCAGCAATTGCATTTTCATAAATAAATAAGGTTTTACAAACCATAAACTTTTTTATAAAGAATCTTTACATAACATTTATATTTATTTTACAATGTTGTTTTTGTCATTTTTTTGCACTATGGTAGTGACAAAATTATTCAATGATTATGACAAATCGACTGAAAAGTATCAGTCTGGTATTGACTATCAGTATCGCCTACCATTCTAATCGGAAGCCAACTTCAGCCTCATTAACATAACTGGGTGCTGGGCGCCGACTCTGGTGAGTGTAAGCAAAGGAAAGGTGAAGTTATACACAAATCTTTTCTTATGCACAGATCTTCCACGGAAGAAGAGGAGCAAAAGTCACAAGTAAAAAAAACAAAAACCAGCCAATTAAGGATTCCTGCTTCACAGTTGAACACGGGCATACAGATTATTCTTTTTAGACAAACACAAATCTAAACAAATAAGCACAGATCACAACACGTACACATATATTTAGATTTATTTTTTTTTACACACAGAAATCTAAACACATGACACTAATTAGAACATGGATACACAAATTAGAACATGGAAACGTGGATGTGATTACACATACAGTTATTGAGATACGCACTTGCAAATTGTTTTGCTGCAATAAAACTTTTTTATGGCAATAATAATAATAATAATAAAAACAACAACAATAGCACTTACCTTTAAACCCCTCCTCAGGCATCCCCACTGTAAATTGTGCAGTAGTGTTTAATAATCCAGCATAACAAAATATTACAGGAAGTACAGGTAATAGCACTCACCTTGATAGACGTCATCCATAGCAGCAAAATCTGCCATCGGCTCGTCTGCCTGTGATAACACGGTCACATGACATGACAAAGCTTACAGTCACATGACATGTTTGTTGAAGATTGTAATAGCAAGAAAGGTGGAAGAGGTGGGTAGAATTTACCTTTAGACACACAATACTTTCAGGGATGACACCCAAACTACCCAAGGTGGCTGAGTCATCGGTCAGACATTTCCCATCGATGGAGAGGTTCTGGTCAAACGGTGCCACAGAGAAGGCGTGCATTATCTTAAGTATTAAGAAAGTTCAGATTAGTCATTACTTTAGTATCTAAAACATTCCTCGACATTGTTTTTTGCTGTGTCGGAAACCGAACAACTTGTGTATTCTCACCTGAATTTTCAGTTCCTTGAGTGTTTGATTGGCAGAAACAATGAGGGCTTTTTCACCTCGAAGTTTACGGTGCCGTGTGCTTCTCCTGATTCCACCCAGCTTAATCGGGTTACATCCTAGAGAAGCAGCTCCTACTGTCAACGTGGTTTCACTCAATTTAAGACGCTTAGCGCCATCTTGTGGCTGTGAAAATATAACATTGTTATGTTCACCATAGAAAATATGCATGTATCTAATACAGGATGTACAGTATCTGGATCAAATACAATAACATAATGTAATAGTCTCTCCAGAATTTCACGATGTCGCCAATTCACACAAATCCAAACAACTAGCAAATTATGGACGGCCTCGCAACTTTTGTCTAATGTCCACATCTTTCCCGTACATTTTGGCCAATCAGGGTAAATTTCGGCAATGGAATATGACTCTGGGTGACGCTTAACCGCGCACGTCAACCGTCTAATCAAAACGTATGTTGTTTTTTTTTATGTTGACAAAGCAAAAACAACATGTAACAGCTAGGGCTGTCAATTTTTTTTTTCAGATTAAAACAGTAAAACAGACACTAAGAATGTCTGCAACTTGTGGACGACAGAACAGACAGCAGACAATAAGGAAGGCTTTAGTGGTGTTTCTTTCTGTAATCATAACAAGTTTCAATTAATTGCAAACAAAGTAATTTGACAATGAGGTCTGAGTATGTGCTTTTCTGCCATGATGCCATCTAGTGTCTGGTTTTAAGTCTGTGTTGTATAAAACAAGTAAAACATGAAGACAGTCTGATAGTTTATATATCAATGATGAAATCTTAACATTGCAACACATGCCAATATGGCCGGGTTAACTTATAAAGTGCAATTTTAAATTTCCCGCTAAACTTCCGGTTTAAAACGTCTTTGGATGATGACGTATGCGCGTGACGTAGCCAGTGAAACAGAAGTATCGGTACCCCATTGAATCCAATACAAAATAGCTCTGTTTTAATCTCATAATTCCACAGTATTCTGGACATCTGTGTTGGTGAATCTTTTGCAATTTGTTTAATGAACAATGAAGACTGCAAAGAAGGAAGTTGTAGGTGGGATCGGTGTATTAGCGGTGGACTACAGCAACACAACCAGGAAGATTTTGACTCGGATAGCAGACGCGCTAGCCGACGCTAGCCACCGACCGCACGGATGATCGTGGTGAAGTCCTTCGTCCTTCCGTCGATCGCTGGAACGCAGGTGAGCACGGGTGTTGATGAGCAGATGAGGGCTGGCTGGCGTAGGTGGAGCGCTAATGTTTTTATCATAGCTCTGTGAGGTCCCGTTATACTAAGTTAGCTTCAATGGCGTCATTAGCAACAGCATTTTTAAGCTTCGCCAAGCTGGAAAGCATTAACCGTGTATTTACATGTCCCTGGTTTAATAGTATTGTTGATCTTCTGTCTATCCTTCCAGTCAGGGATTAATTTATTTTGTTTCTATATGCAGTTAAGCACGATGCTATCACGTTAGCTCTGTAGCTAAGTTAGCTTCAATGGCGTCGTTAGCAACAGCATTGTTAACCTTCGCCAGGCTGGAAAGCATTAACCGTGTATTTACATGTCCATTGTTTAATAGTATTGTTGATCTTCTGTCTATCTTTCCAGTCAGGGATTTATTTATTTTGTTTCTATCTGCATTTGAGCCTGATGCTATCACGTTAGCTCAGTAGCTAAAGAGCTTCGCCGATGTATTGTCGTGGAGATAAAAGTCAATGTGAATGTCCATTTCGCGTTCTCGACTCTCATTTTCAAGAGGATATAGTATCCGAAGTGGTTTAAAATACAAATCCGTGATACACAATAGAAAAAGGAGAGAGTGTGGAATCCAATGAGCCAGCTTGTATCTAAGTTACGGTCAGAGCGAAAAAAGATATGTCTTGCACTGCATTCTAGTCCTTAACTCTAACGTTCCTCATCCTCGCTCAAATTAATGGGGTAATCGTCGCTTTCTCGGTCCGAATCGCTCTAGCTGCATTGAAAACAATAGGAAAATAGGAGGAGGCGATCAACTGACTACGTCACGCTACTTCCGGTAGGGGCGAGGCTTTTTTTTATTAGATACCAAAAGTTGCGATCTTTATCGTCGTTGTTCTCTACTAAATCCTTTCAGCAAAAATATGGCAATATCGCGAAATGATCAAGTATGACACATAGAATGGATCTGCTATCCCCGTTTAAATAAAAAAAAATCATTTCAGTAGGCCTTTAAAATTGATAAATTCATAAAATCACAAGTTGATTAATGATTATTAAAAAAGAAAGACTCGATACATTGCACCTTTTCCAAAAAGCTGCCATTAATTCAGGCATATTAAGCCGCGACAATGACAAACACCAACAAAATCCTGGAGGGACGGTAATATGTGCATATTTCTAATAAAATATTGGTGACAATTTCCACACTGACATCTTTAAAAAAATACAAAAGATTCAAAGAAATAAAAAGTAACCTACTATTTACTAGGAGTGCCTTGGGAAAAAACTAATTTACACTCCTATTTCAATTCCAAACGGCTTCATCTTCAAGAATCTATCTTTTATTATTATTTTTAAGAATTGAAAATGTCACTTGCGGTGCATAGACGTCACATGTCAGCAGCCAAGAGTAGCTTTTTTAACCTGTGACATGTTTTGAAAAAGTTATAATTTATATACCAAATATTATAATGGCAAAATCGGTTTGAATCAAGAATTTGTTCTGAAACAATTCATGATTCCAAAAATCGGAATTGAAATTAAATTGTGAGTAGTTGTAAGACTCACATCCCTACTATGTACATGTTTTTAAGCATTTTTCTGAAAGTTTTGTCAGGTGAGAAGATGTATTTAAAGTGTATTCAGACTGCGTTTGGAGTGTTCAGTTTTTCACAGATCAGGTTAAAATTGTAACCAATCACTTCTTCAGGATGAAGCTGCATCCTTTTCAGAAGTGAAGATGGAAGATCAACTCTTTTAAAAAATATGTTCCACTTGTGTCGTTTCTTCAAACAAATTGATCTCCCTGCCACAGTGATCAAAGTGTCATGCAGAATTTACCTGGTTGAAATCTGGATCTCCCTCTCCATCGACCTTGGAATGTTCTTCCTTCTCCTCCTCTGCCTCGGAGCTGCTGGCGTTGAGCTCTGGAGCTGTCTCTTTTATCATCTGTGCAGGAACGCAAAAGAGAACATGATGAGGAGGTCACAGTGCTGCTAGTTTTTGGTCATTAAGCAAGAAATTAGGCTGTCATACTCTTTTGTCTTCAAGGATCTTGCGGATGTAAATGGTGGCTTGGGTGTATTCTCTGAGGTCTTTTTGCTGCTGGAACAGGAAACCTTCTCTGCACTCCCAACACAGATCTGAACGAAGATACAATAGTTATTTATATATATTTTTTAACATGTCCTGCCCAGCCACTCGGGCAAATCATATTGTTGATGTAGATGCCCATAACTGCTGTACATAATTGCTTTACAAAAGAGAAGTCTAGGATACTTCTTATGTTGCCTTGTTTGTAAATGACTTTATTAAATTGATTTATTTAAAGTTTGATGCAGTCAGACCAAAGCAGGAGGGAATAGAAGAAAAAAAAAGAAGAAAAAGGGGGAAATTGCGGGGACAAGAGGGGGATAAGACAGACAGATAACATATATACAATATTTATTAATCCCTTCAGTATTTCACAGCCCTTTTATTTGATTGCTGCAGGCACAAAATTAGAGGTGGAAATCTTTGGGCACCTCACGATTTGATCTGATTTAGATTGTGTGACGATTTGATTCAGAATCGATTCTTGATTTAAACTGATTTTTGCAACATTATTTGGTATAATAAAGGCTTTTCACAACAGGTTACATAAGCTCATTTTGGTTGCTGAAGTAGGACTTACACGCACAGCGAGTAAGCATGGAGATGCCCTAAAAACAATTTTCCTATCGTTTTTTTGAAAAATCTGAATCGATTTAGAATCAGAATTATTAAGAATCGCGATTCGGATGTGATTTTTTTTTTTTTGGAGCACTCTTACCAAAAATGCTTGAATTTGTGGCAGCTTCATTAGTAAGTTGCAATGTTTGGAATTGTTTTTTCCAATAACATTGAATCAGCTTGAGATTTTATTAGGGCTGTCAACACAATGTAACAGTAATTTCATCTAACGGCACCATTTATTTTGACATGCAATTAACGTGTGTGCGTCACATGTGACCACCGGCCCACACCGTAAGTGTCAGACAACACACTGAAAACCAGGGTTGTATGGTATACCGGAAATAAAGTACTACAGTACTAACTAATTGAAAAAGGTACTAGACTGCCTTTGAAAAATACCAGTATTTTCTTTTCTCAAGCGGATGCTGGCGCCGCAGTGACAATGCTGGTAATATGAGCCTAAGCGCTTTTTGAGTGAGTCATCACACACTCACAGAACCCATAGAAGCGGAAACATAATGGCGACAGAAGAGGGAGAATGGCAAAAATAGCAATCTACTGGTTAATAAAGAGGGTGTGCTAAGCGCAATATGTATGTATTTTGGCTTCAAAACTAACGATAAAGTGAAGCTATAAACACGGAAGCGCTGCTCTGCAAGCGGTGTTTAATATGTGCCTCACCAAAGGTGGTAAGACTGTACTTTAAACTTATGTAGATTTTTTTTTAAAGGAATTAGTAGTGAAACTATAACGCTGGTGGCTTTTTATTACTATCACTTAGTAGTCCAGCAGGAACAAAGCCATGGCAGCATCGGTCTGAAATTTCTGGTATTTAAGCTTACACTAGCGAGTGGAAGCCGGGGCATTGTTGATCCTTGGTAAGCTGATTTTCTTTTTCGTCTCCTCAGACAAAACTTTTAATTTCTTTGGTTGTTTTGGAGCTTCAGCGATGATAGCAGAAATTGCACGTAGCCGTTCTTCTTCTTTTAGTTTTGTTGTGGCATGTAGGCGTTTGCACAGACTTCTGTCTTTTTAACGAATGGGGAGTAAAGTATGCCATAAAGCAAGTCAGCACATTTGTAGTTTTTTTGTGTAGCAGGCTTCCTGCCACCCTCCTCAATATCGCCAAGTGCCATTAAAACTGACACAGACCCCTTCAGGCCATGACAGAAGTGTCATTCAACTAGTTATAAGTCAATGTATTATCTCAAAAGTAATGAAAATATTTTATGAAGGTTGAAAAGTTACTTAGTGCCGCTTTAACAGTTTTTATTTCAACATGTCCAAAAAAAAGAAGAAGCAGAACTTATTAAATCACACCCCTTCTCCACATCATGACAATCCTCAGAGCAATATATATATATATATATATTGTCGGAGCCAGAAATGTGTATGTAAGGTCATGTGGTGTGTTTGTGAGTGTGTAGTCACAGAACGGAAGCATGTGTCACCAGGGGTGGGCACTATAAAAGGGGCATTGTTACCTGCATTTGGCGTGGCGAGAGCAGAAAGTAGAGCTGAGTGACCATAATTGTTGTTGATCACTATTAGATGCTATAGTGCAGGAGTTGTTGGAGATTTTGGACACTTTATTGAAAGCTTTGGACACTTCCACTACATGCTAGCTACATACACTGAGCAGGTTTCTCTTTGTAAAGTCTGATACTTCCATAAATCATTCACGACATTGCATCCTGTAACTGTGTGTGTGTGTGCGCTTACTGGCGATACAGAAAACGCGTCAGACAAATATTAAACCCAGCATTTTACTTTCAAGCGACAGGCCGATTGGGAGTTGGCTTTTACACATAGGGTCTCAAAGTGAACCCTCGGTACGGAACGTGAAAGTCCAGCCCTCCCTCACATCCCTCTGTCTTCAAGCATCCAGGCAGACTGCAAAATCCACAAGATGTGCGTGCTATGACTTATAGACAATATATTTTATGTGTAAATCACTTTTCATTTAAATAAGTCTTAAAGTGCAAAAGTACAAACCAAGATTTAAAAAAATCTGTGAGGTAGTATGCTTGTTAGTGTAAGAGAGAGAGTGTGTGTGTGTCAAGTTTGTGTTGAGCGCTTTAAAAAAGCATGTTTACTAAACAAACACTTACATAAAGCAAACAAATTGTCAATGTCCATGTTGATAATATCACAAACTTAAATGATCTGTCTAAGGTACGCTATTTTACGATACAAAAACTTATGTGTTAACTACGTACAGTTTCAATTGTTTGACAGCTCTAGATTGTATGAATTTGTTATGGGACGGCGTGGCGCAGTTGGGAGAATGGCCGCGTCAGCAACCTGAGGGTTTCTGGTTCAATCCCCACCTACTACCAACCTCGTCACTTCCGTTGTGTTCTTCAGCAAGACACTTCACCCTTGATCCTGATGGGTCGTGGTTAGGGCCTTGCATGGCAGCTCCCGCCATCAGTGTGTGAATGTGTGTGTGAATGGGTGAATGTGGAAGTAGTGTCAAAGCGCTTGGAGTACCTTGAAGGTAGAAAAGCGCTATACAAGTATAACCCATTTATGTTTAAAGTACTCTTTGTAACAAAAAGCTCAATATATTAACAAATGTATCCCCTATTTGCACACAAATGCGTCTGGTTCTGAACACGAGCAATAGTAAAGATAAATCAGGATGTTTAAATGGTGGTTATAAAATTAGGTGCTATTTGGCAGCAGTGCATGATCAGGGTTGGATTTGTTTCTAAGAAAATACTTTCAATGTTGCTCCTGTTAAAAATATGTTTGCTTCAAGACTGAGGGTGTGGTGGAACCCAACAAAAAACAACTTATTTGGCTGAGACACACTGACTTTGTAAATACTGTACATGAAACACAGATGCTTGACAATCCATGTTTGATTAGCATGTTTGTTGTCTTACCAGGCTGAGTGGTGTATTTGGTGGTGGCACCAGTTTTTGTGCTCTGTTTTAAGCAGTGGATGGAGATGGGCTGGTCCACCATGAAAAGTTTGCTGATCACCTCCCATTCGCTGGGCCAGAGTAAAGCGATGCTGTGCAGGATAAAGCAACAATCAGCTGGGCTTTCTAGTCATGTTAGACAAAGCTGTCTTGATGCAGGGTATCTGGACATATTTCAAAATACTTGTATTTTTCAAATACAAATTTAGACTTTTATATCTATTAAGACTTGCATGGATTTTCGACTAAAAATGGTGTACGCTCAAATCCAAAAAACGTACGCACAGAAAATTTCAGATGTATTTAAGTGTGTGGACATATACAAGGAACATTTATTTTGAACATCCCAATCACAGTGAAATTGAGCGTACGTTTGAGTGGCTCACCACTCCCTGTCCACATCCCCTTTTAAAATTGCAAATCATATTTCAATTAGTTATGCGCCTGACATTTCCCACTCTGCAGTCATAAAACACAAACATAACAAGCAAAACGGGAAACGAGAAAAATATCACCGATTATGAGTTGGAAGTGCTTCTTCCGGGAGTGTAAAAATGTACTTCAATCCACTGTCGCTGCAAGTTTTTGTAACAAAGCATGCGTCTGGGAAAAGGTGTGGTTTTCTATTTCACACAGCTTTTTAACATGAGTATACTTTGCACACAGAAACAATCTAGGGCGTGTTTGAAATATCTTAAGATGTTGTATAACCAGAAATCATCACTACAATATTGCCTCATTGCATTTGCGCATAACATGGATGATGAATATCATCTGTACATTAATCAAATGGAAATGTTTCCTGTTAACATATACAAATTTGTCATATGATGGAGCCTTTATAGCAATATTTGTGCAGTGACAGTCCATAGCTCTGATTACATTAGGACGACGGGCTGTAGCTTAAAATTACACTTTAATGTCAGCCTGTTGTATAGGAATTTATTGTACCTGGCAAACTTGTTGATGTTTTTTTGCACCATTTTGCTTACGCTTTTATATCCATTTGTGTAATTTTACATATGGAGGTGTGTTAAATTGTACATTACTGTATGTCTTTGATTTGCACATCATGCACATTTGCACGTCGCCAAAGTATTCACAGCATGTAGAAATGTGCGTACGTCAGCCATGAAGTTAATGTGAGGTACCGCACATTTCCACCATCAGTTCACCTTTGATACATCTCAGGTTTGTGATTAAAAACTGCGTACGACAGGTTTTTGTGCTCACTCACTCCTAATACATGAGGCCCCTGTTCAAGACATCTACATGTAAAACATAAGGCTTACAATAAGCACATGGATACTAGTAAAGGTAGGGTACTAATTCCTTTTTGCACTGATAACATTGCAATATAAAGTCTTGTCAGCATGATTAATATGAAAGCAACACCATGGAATGGATTGTTTCTACTTCTCGTGTATGGAAATATATTTCAATTTTCGCATCCAGCTGCTGATTATTGAAGAGTAGGGTAGGGATATCGTCCTACTAATAGCATTGGACGATGTTGTTCTAAAATGTGATATTAAATCATATCGGCATAACGTATCTAACTGTGTTGTGCTCCACAGAGCAACAAGTTTGCTCCTTGTATGTTAATGGTCTAGAATGATTTCCAACTTCGTCCTTTTATATTACTATTATAAATAATTTGTAATAAAAGTGTAATGTGCCTGTTAGTGCGCGTGGTCACACGCATCATTTACGCAGGAAAATAATGGTACCTGGTGGTACTAAAAAAAATACTCAGCTATACTCAGTTTGAATTGAAAAATGACAAAGAACAAATATGGAGAAAATACATGAGTGTTAATGTAACAGCGTCAAAGTTTTTCTTCTGCATCACAGCACACATTTGTGTCGATGTCACATTTAAAACAGTGGCTATAACTGACTGATGATCAGTGACTGATTATCAGTGCCTATCATTGACTATCATCGGCCATCAATAATTATTAGTGGCTATCAGTAATTATGAGTGAAGAATATAGACATTAACTTGACTAAACTGTTGATAGTAAAACGATTAATTTTATTATTGTCATTATTTGTAATGACTATGGTGCTGAGACGAAATGTTTAAAATGAATATTGTACTTTTTCTATTAGTTACTTTGCAATATTTGTTTAATTGACTTTTACCCGTTCCTTTTATTGTACGCTTAAATGCACTTGGCAATAAACAAGATTCACAATGTTTGTGATTTGCATGCGGTGCATTAGAGTAATAAAGAGGCATCTTCATTTAACACTACATTTACCTGACAGTTTGGGAAATCAACTGCAGCATATATCGGTATTGCTTTATATCCGTATCAGAAATGAAGTGTTGGGCAATATTGACTTAGCATAAATCAGTGAAAAAGCCAATATCCGCCATCCCTACAAAAGAGTGGGGTGTAAGTGCACACGTCGTTATTTGAACTTACTGTTGTGCGTCTCCGTTGATCAGAGAGTCGTAAGTGAACATAAAGCCTCCGTGTGGACAAACCAACAAGCTGTTGCCCACGTTGGACACTGGGGAGGACTTTGTGGGTCTCCTACAACATCAAACACAAATGGATCAGTTTTAAGGAAGTAAATCGTAGTGTATTTTAAAGTACTCAATATTATTCCAATTATTAACAAACTACTCATATTAATGAGTTTAGTTTACTGCTAAAAATGTACCTGATGAATTTTCTCCACTCTTCTACAAAAAACATGGGGACAATGTAAAGTATGTCTGTGTCCTGGAGAGACAAAGATAAAAGGAATGTATTCAGTTGTACCAGTCAGGTTGAAAGTTGAGTTAGGATTTGTGGCTACCTGCGGCCACTTGTTGAGGATTGGCCGGTTTTTCTCATGAAAGAGGTTTAGCAGCTGGTTCTTCTGGTCTAAAGCCATCATCTTACTCACAGCTTCATTGTCCTTTTCTTCCTGCTCTAATGTCTGGACAAAAGAGGACCATATGTTTGTCAGCTCTACTCCATCAGGACAGATTTACCAAAATGTGTTTAGTTCTACCAGGAATGTAATTGATCTTTTAGTAATAGACCCATCAGGATTTTGCAATGTCGCCATTTCACGCAAATTCAACCAATCTTAGGGAATTATGCAAGGCCTCGCAACTTTGTTTAAAGCCCGCAACTTCTCCGCACCCTTTGGCCAATAAGCGTCAATCAAAATCAATTTGTCAAAACGCGCACGCCAACTGTCAACTTAAAACTTAAGTCTGTTTTTCGTGTAGACGAACAGGAAAAACATGTAACAATATATCAACTCTTTATTGCTGAAATGGCAAAACTGTAATCCTCCAGCATGGCTCAGACATACTTCCTGTTTCTGTCCACACTGCTAAGCTTTCTGGGTAATGTGATATACAAACATTTACTTCTTTGTTTACATGTATGTATATATTTACCCAGGGTAGGACAATTAAGAACAGATTTTCCTTTGCAATGCTGACCGAGCAAAAAGGTAGTACCGTATTTACATGACATAGATGTTGAAGTGTGATAATCTCTTAAAAATGTGCAATGTAGATTGCTTTCAACAGTTCACAAATGCTCTGACCGTGCGGGAGAAAATGTGTTGGAACATTAATGAATGTTTAAGTTGGATAAACACTTTGTGTAAACTAAAACATGGAAAATGTCAACAACATTTGGACGACAGAACATAACAAAGCCTTTAATGGCGTTTCTGACTTTATAACAATTACTTTTGTTTATTATAATCTACTACAACAGTACAGTAAATTAATAATGAGCTCTGAGTATGTGATATTACAGCCATTTAGTGTTTACTATAAGTCTGTGTGGTATAAAACAAGTAAAACAATATAGTCAGCATATTTGTTTTCCAATGTTTGTTGAAATTCAGTGTGTTTGAGGTTAGGGTTAAAAGGATCACTTAAAACACTGAAACCAAATTCATAAAATTACAAGTTGATTTAATGTTATTGATTAAAAAAGCCTCAAAACATGGCAACCTTGTGCCGAAACTTTCTGAAAAAGCTGCTATGAATTTAGGCATTTAAAGCCACAACAATCACAAAAGAGCCTGCAAACTCCTGGAGGGACAGGACAGAGAAGCCACAGGGACAATAAATAATGTTACTTAAAAATGTCTTTGTAAATTCCACACTTTAGAGATGAATACTACTAAATACACATTTCTGTCAATACAGGCTGTCCGGTGCGTGCTGCTCATACTAGTAGGTTGACTTTCATGCGTGCCAACTTACCAGACACTGCTGACAGGGACTTTGGTCTTGTGTAAATTCTAGAGCTTTGGGAAAGTATGCTCTAAGCTTGGTCCAAGCTTCAGAAGAAACCATTTTCCGTTCAGTCTCCAAAATACTCAGACCTCCTGAAGTAGGAAGAAGCAATCATTCCATGAGACATGGTACACAGAATTGCCTTGTGGGGTCGAATATGCTTGTACATGTAACCTTTCAGAGTAGACAAATACGTGCTACATGTGACTTACCATGACTGCAGACAATGTCTTCATTTAACATCTTCATTGACTCCTCGTTGCCCTCTGAGACCTCAGGGCTGCAATCTGTAATAAAATACTTTATCACTTAGGAATGCAGGGACACAATGAAATCATGTCTTTGCAAGTCTCAATTTTTTTGAAATTTAAAAGTGTGGGATTGAATACATACCTTTGCTGCTATTGGCATGAGAGCCATTCCCATTGCTGTGATCATTGCAGTCATGTTCGTCATCCTCCAGCTGCTCCAGAGCTAACTGCCTCCAACTACGCAAGGAAGCTTTGCCCACCCAGTAACCTTCAACACTGACAGACATAGATAGTTGATCCTGATTTTGAAAGTTTGTGTCAAGCTGAAGTGAAATTAGTCAAACAGTATGAAAAACACTAACCTATTTTTTTATTAACCATCTGGTAATTAACTTATGCTGTCTTTATGTTGAAGTGGAGTGATAATTGGTTTTTTGGGCTATACCTAGGGGCCACAATAATTCATGAAGTTAAGATCATAACGCAGTAAGTTGAATGATGCAAACACGTTTGTTACTGGATACTTTCGAATATGCTTCTGCCTTGGAGACTTTGTACAGTATGTGTAATTTATATGAAATTATAATTATTTGATACTTGTTTATATTGACAAATACGCCGTTTTAGACTGCAATATTGTGTGCTTAGCTGTTGTGTAGCTGCTTGCTACTAATAGCCCATAGCATACCATGTTTACCTTTTGTACATGACTTTGCTGAAATACAAGAAAAGACCAACCTTGTGTGCTTATTAGAGAAAATTCAGATGTTAACTGGCTGTCAAGCTCTGTACAAGTAAACACGCTCCAGAACTTCCTTTATCAGAACACATTTTAGTTGCAAGCAGGTATAATCGGATCCTTGTTTTTTTTTTGTTAGTATCGGATAAGGACACCCTTAGTGTATACTCATTAAATCATAAGTGTACACTTTTTGTCCCAAATTGTACCACTGGACTACTTTGACTACCTCCCAAATGAAAAGGCAATAAAATACAACATTTAAAAGAGTAACGTGTATATTTACCTTGTGCGTTTGACCAGATTGGAGACTTCTTTGTAGTCCTCATTCAGTTGATTCTTCAGACGTAGCACTCTGCATCGCTGTCCCACACATTCTCTGCACAAAGCGGAGCCTGTAGTTTGGAGAAGTTAGTCTGCATTTGTCATGCAGCTGCAACGTGTTTGCTTGCTTTTAACAACACAAATCCCCTTTTTAAAAAGTGGAGGTCAGTAGTTTAGTTTTCTCACATTTATCTTTACTACCTGAATTGACTATACAGTACTATAAAAATGAATTGTATCACAGAGGAGTCAGTATAGCGCTTGTGTAGCAATATAGATTTACTGTTCTCTTGTTGTTGCATATCTACTCAGCAGCAAATAAGCAAGGCTTCTATTTCTACTGGATGCTGCAGTATTTTTGCACAGATAGTGTAGAGCATGGTACGACACAAACAAAATACATCTTGTTGACTTTCAAACTGCGCAGTGTTTAATTGATTGTTGCGACCCAATTGCTGTTTTCTTTTTGCCATTTTCACTGTTTCTGCTTCTACGCGCGGTGTGCGCGCTTTGACACACTTAACATGTACAAAAAAGTACCGGTATTTTTCAAAGGCAGTATATGATCGTTTTTAATTCATTAACACCGCGATACTTTATTAGTACCGATATACCGTTCGACCCTACTGTACATATATAAATGTTTATTTTCCCCGCCTTATTTGGCATGCCATTTTTTCTTAGTCTGGTCACATTACCGGTACTCCTTTGCCTTCCCTGTGTTGCACACAGCAAAGATCAGCATCTACCATTTTGTAACTCCTAAAGCTGTAAACCTTGGGGAAAACCAATACTTACCATCTAGCTTTGGCCCTCCACCATAGCGCTCGTACAGGACTTGACCAGCCGGCTGAGAAACCCTCTTGACATCTCCCACCTTGTCGGGATGCAGTTTGCCATGAGAACACAGAAAGTGTGTGTTGTCGATTTCCTTTGTGGCAGTGGAGTCATCCAACCACTTCTTTAACCAATCCAAAGGTATAAATTCATAAGGCTGCCCTGTGGTCAAGGACACGAGAAAACCAACATATAAATGAGTGCCATCAAACAAAACACCACAACGAGACGGCTCTTTTTGTTTCTCAGAAGAAGAAAAAATTGCATATCGGACATGAATTCTGTAATGTTAACAAAAAAGCATCAGTGAGTGATGGAGGGTCACTTTATTAGGGAAAGCAGTATTCTTGGTTATTATGTCTTTTCTACACATTTTCATTAAGAAAACCATTTTTCTCGTAGGAACTCAAATTTCCACTAAATCACCCTGGTCTATTAATCGAGAATTCTACTAAGTTTTATTTTAATTAATCAGATAAAATATATTTTTGCTCTGTTAAAGAGCAATTAAGAGAAATGAAGACATATCACTTAATAATAAATTACTATGACTACATGACATATATACCGTATGTTCATGGCTGTGGATTTATGAGCCCTAAACTTAGACCGGCTAAACAGAAATAAGACAAGTTTTTATGACTAGATTTAAAAATGTTGCAGTGTTTGCACAGTTGTTACTTGATATTTTATCATCAACAAAAAGTGGGACACACACTTTATTATTCTATCAATTGTCTGCTAAAAATTATGAAAGAGCTGAATGGTTTTTATTTTCCCATCTCTTTAATTTACAGCGCTGTTGTAACATCATAATTTTTTTTGTATGAAAAATAACATAACGGTGTATGGTATAACGAAATGTTAGACGTATGTTTTGAGACAAATCTTGTGTTCTTATTCATTATTAGTATAAATGGTTCAAGTTTTTCATTACATTTTCTTTTTAATCTATTTAAAAAATTTTGCTGAGCTTTTTGTTTATTTTATTTCTAAAAATGTGCCACGGCCCTGATAAAAAAAAAGAGCTATAAATGGATGGATGGTTATTCCGCAAATGTACCCCGCCTTCCGCCTGAGTGCAGCTGGGATAGGCTCCAGAACCCTCGTGACCCCAAGAGGGACAAGCGGTAGAATATGGATGGGGGCCCACTTTGAACACCACAGGTTTACCTATTTCATGGAACACCGTAGAGGCCACCACGGTGTATGTGGGTGTTAAGACGGTGTTTTTGTTTTATTTATCTATGCGTTGTGCAATCATATGTGCGCAATATGTATTATTTACTTTTGTTGCCGTACGTAAAAATAGCATCGCTGAAGTGGCAGCTGGTTGCAGCAATTTTTATATCCTCATTTGTTGTTTGTTTCCCTCGTTTTTACCTTTTTTGTGAATGTCTTGAATCTGCATTGCACCCACATAATTTACTCATTGTGGAATGAATAAAGTATCCTATCCTATCCTATAAATAAATATATGGTAAACAATGCAACAATTACTAAGTGCGTTGGACCACGTTAAAAGTTGTCATGCTTTTATATTTACCTTAAAAATAAACAGTTCCTTGAGGCAGAGAAAATTACTCAACCATTTTTATTACTGAAGGATATGTATAAAATAGAGGGAGCACAAAAGTGCAAGGCAGGTAAATGACATTAAATAGTCAAGATTTTGTTTGTCACATGCTGTAACATCAGTCGGAAGTAGAACTATAGCACTTCTACATTCAACATCAGGCTAAACAAACAACCCTGAACTTTGAGGTGTGGTGGAAACGCAAACCACACGAATGACCAAGAATTACTTTACAGGACAGCATGTCATTTCTTTGAGGCAGAAGCATTAACGAGCATTAAGTCATGCATTGACTCAAACAACACATTTAACTGATGATTCCAAGATGATTGAGGAATGTTTTTACTGACCGTCTCTTGCAGGTAATAGCTCGTACAGCTCCTTCACTTCTTCGTGCTTGGCTTTGCCCTTATCCACGCTCTGTTTTCTCATGTCAGACATTTCACTGCACCACTCTTCAAATTTGTGGTTGTCTTGGTCCACCAACCTTTGAAGGAACTCTTGGGATTCAGGACAGGTAAAAACAAACCACAGAGGAGAAAGCAGAGATTTACACTGTTGCAAGTTGTGCTATTACAACTAAAGCTGGCTTCTCAAGGTTGCGCTCATTCCTTGAGAGGAAAACATAAAATGCATTTTGAGTTTTTGCTTGGGAAAGACACTTAATTACAAAGATCATTCACATTCAAAATAAGAAATCTAACCCACCAGGCAACTCAACAATGGTCTTTGAGGGATCTGGGGTCTCCTCTTGTTGGATCTTATAGACCAACATGTAGGCGTTTCTGGAGCAGTGGAAGCCTTTACCGCACTTGGGCTTTCGTATCTGAGACTTCACTGTTTCAGCTGAAGACAAAAAAAAACAAAAAGGAGAGAGTGAATGTCTAAGAATATCATGTTATTTGAACAGATATGAAAAATAATGACACTACCTAGGATGGCTGACTTTGTTTTACTGTGTAGTGCCTATTAATGCCACTCACCAATATCTTCTTCTATACCCAACTGCAGCTTCTTGCCTTCCATCCTTTCGATTTCCTCATCATTGAATTTATACCAGTCGCTGGTACGAGCATCCTTCACGTGAGCAATGTAATGTCCAGAGTAGGCGCTGATTCCCCGGTGGATCAGCACTGCGCTCAATTCATACACACACTTCTGACCTACACAAGCAGCCAGCCCAAGGACACACACAAAAATATTTTTGGAGAAAAGTAGCATTGGGAAAATTGGGAATATTGTATAGTATCTGTAAAGAAGCAGTGCATGAGCCATAAAACATTCACTCAAAAGCCTACAATCCTTTCCAATTACCAGGTGTTTATGAGGAAAAAAATACTTCAAATACAAAACAGGAGCAATAGACTTGTTAACGTTTCTGAGTATTGATTTTGTAATTTGTAAGGTGTCCACTAAATTAGACATCATGCATCAATGGCCATAGTTTGACTGTCATTTAGTGTATTGCTACAACTTCGTTTTCTTGGGTTTTTTTTTTTATCTTCATTTGCATTAACTTTTTGCCTGTATATAAATGTAATTGCTTTGCACACACTACCAATTGAGAGTTAGCAAAGAGAGTTGGCCTCAGTATTTCCTGCGCCAGAGCGTGACTTGACCACGTAGGCGAGCATGGCATGGAGGACATGCGGCAGCTCTCTTCATTTGAGTTCCACAGCCAAAGCACTATGTGTATGATGTCCAAGCAGGCTAAACAGTCAATCATGGATGCAAAGATGCGACAGAAAAAAGCACCCTGGACACACTGGATTGATTCACCCAGCCGCAAGATGAGCTGCACCAGCAAAGGGATAAAACAATAAAGCCAAATCAGTGATACACTTCACAGCTGATATAACAGAGATGCAGCTAAAAAAACATTTATTATTTCCTTTTTATAACTTTTACATTTTTCGACGTTTTGTCTTGTGAACCCAATATCGCGTCTCGTCTCATAAGATACATGTATTGTCTCACCCCTGATTACAACGTAAATGTTTTTTATTAGAATGTAGCAATATTTTGTGAGTATTAGTGCTATCATATTTGGGAACAAAAGTCAGAAGGCTCCATGTTTTTGCAGTACATTTAACAGTATGAGTAGGATACATTTGTTATAAGTCTAATTTCATACATTTGTATTTCATACATTGAACCTTTTGATGTATAATGTCCATCAAAGTGGATATTTCAAACTCCTTGAAGAAATGCATGTTTTTTTAAATATATTTTTTCCTGCCTAAAGATGTACTTGGGAAAATATTGAAGTATGTTATCATTCGTGCTTTAAAGGTTAATTAAACAGAGTTTACTCATTTTATTTAAAGATGAAACACTCTGAAAATCTTCTCTAACTTTGTCCGATTATTGAAATAATATTCTGGTATTTAACGAGTGTGTAGTCTGCTTATGAAGGTGTATAAGACACAATAACAAGCAGCAGAGCATACAAAAGCTATGCATTTCCACTGGTAATTCAGCACCTTCTTTAACTTCATAAAAAGGCGCCATGTCCAGTTGCTCAGGGAAACTGATGTAGGTGTTGAGTTTCTTCTTGTGGCCGGTTTGTCTAGAGACGAGATCAAACAAGTGGTCACTAAGCAGGTAGCTAACAACATACATCAATATTTCAACTTTTAAACACATGTGCTAAAAGTAAGGGAATGGAAATCAGACATTGCATTTGAGTTGTGGTTCAGGAAAGCTAAGGAGAAATAAAATCTGAAATTGGCCTGGACAAAGATGATGGCACTATTGACCTAATTAGTTACAGAACCTTTTGAATTTCTGCAATCAATCGCTTCCTGTAACTTTAAATGAGAATTCTGCACCTGTCCACAGGTAATGTGTCCTACTCTGTCAGGTTTGATGTATTTTCCAGACTACAGGTTTCTACAGTATTCACAGATGTTCAAATGTTTTTGAAGTCACAGCTCATATAAGAAGCCTTCAGAGTAGTCTAATTGTTGAACATTCTTGAGTACTTTGGGTCGTTATCCTGTTGAAGGACTTATGACATGTAAATGAGACCAAGTTTTCTGACGCTGCATAATGCTTTTGTCTGCAGAATGCCTTGATGGTTTTAAGATTTCAGATTGTGCAGCCTTGTAAGATAAGCAAGTTTAAATAATGTTTCACAGTAGCAAAGCCCTTATTTTCTCTGTATGCATATGTTTTGCTAAAAAGATATGTATGATTTGTCTCCTACAGACTTTGCAGCTTTTATTGGTATTGAATTTTGTCAGTTTCAACCATTTTGGCTTTTCCTTTCCTTCACAGAAGGCAAGCAACTATTTGAGCCACGCCTGTACGCAGAGACTGCTTTCAGTTGAGTTGTCGCTAATATTCACAAAGTTGTATCTGTGTTTTGCATGGCAGAGAGGAAAGCTGTGACAAACCTATCAAAGACAAAGCGCATGAGCTGCAGGTTGAGGGTAGGAGGAAGACTGTGCAGTCTGATCCTCCGGGTAGCGCTCTGTTTACTCTGACAGCTTTCACAGAAATAACGGTTGTCTTCATCCAACTTCTCCTCCTTTAGAGTAGAAACAACAAATTGTTAGCATTGAATCCATTCCACCTTTACAAACAGAATGCAAATCCCAACTCATTTGTATTTTCTTCCCCAGTGGTAAAACTGCAAGTCTGTGTCCATGTTGTGTTACACATTGTCACCATACACGACTACAAGAACACCTTGCATTCCTTCATACCGCAGTAACCCACCTTCAGGAACTCCGTGACACACTCTGTCAGGTTCTTGTGGCCCTGGATGTTCAGTTCCAGTTCGTAGAATCTGGACGGCAGCGCAGACGATCGCCCACACTGGTTACATCTTAAAAATGACAACACAGTCACTGCAAAAAAATTACTTTTTTTATGTTGGCGTAAACAATCCATCCTTAAATAGTGACATTTCTTTCCTTACACAGTCACGTAGGAGAACTGTCCACAGAACTGCTGCTGAATGACATTTTGCAGCGTGGAGTCCTTCTGCTTCGACAGTGTGTCCTCCAAAAGGGACAAGAAAAGCTTTGAAAACTCCTGGGCGTCCTGAGAGAGTAAAGTCTGCAGTGAGTGCTTTGTGAAGCCTGCAGAGTTCTAATACAGTTCAAGTGCGAGTCAAGGCTGTTTTACTTGCTGCTGCCCTGTGTCCAGGCCAAGAGCTTTAACCAGCCCCGAAGGGTCAATGTATTTCCTGTTGCTATTCTGTAGTAGTGCAAACAGATATTGCAGATGTTCACAAATGGACTGAGGCTCATAATCTGAAAAAGACAACATATCTGTCAGGATTGCACGTCGGAAACCTAAAAACATACTGTATGACTTCAGCAGACAATTTCAAAACATAACCAGGATTAATGCCAGAAAAGCTTTGCTTTTTCTTGTACTTTTTGACATAGCCACCACAAAGGGGTTACCAGTAATGGCAAAGACGAAATGGAAGTTGTTGCTGAGTAATGATAGCATGTCTCTGCAATGCATGAGTACAAGTTAGACACAATTCGGTACTAGGCACAATTAGGTCTGTCCAGGCTGCTCAGTGCAATACACGTATGTCAACTAGGTTCCGACCAAATAATTTTCCGATTATAGTGATTAGAGAATAATGGGCACATTGATGCCAATGTTAACACTAGATTTCTACTAAGGTAATGTGGTGTTTTTTCTGTGAAATTATGTCTTTGTGTTACATATCCAGTAAAGCAGTGGACACTAACCTTTTCGAGCCAAAGATCCCTGGTCTCAGTCATAAACCAAAGCAAGATCTACCCCTGCGCCAACTACCGTATGTTTATATACAGTACAGGCCAAAAGTTTAGACACCTTCTCATTCAATGCGTTTTCTTTATTTTCATGACTATTTACATTATAGATTGTCACTGAAGGCATCAAAACTGTGAATGACCACATGTGGAGTTTTGTACTCAACAAAAAAAGGTCAAATAACAGAAAACATGTTTTACATTCTAGTTTCTTCAAAATAGCCACCCTTTGCTCTGATTACTTTTTCACACACTCTTGGCATTCTCTCGATGAGCTTCAAGAGGTAGTCACCTGAAATGGTTTTCACTTCACAGGTGTGCTTCAAGCTCATCGACAGAATGCCAAGAGTGTGCAAAGCAGTAATCAGAGCAAAGGGTGGCTATTTTGAAGAAACTAGAATATAAAACATGTTTTCAGTTATTTCACCATTTTGTGTTAAGTACATAACCCACATGTGTTCATTTATAGTTGTGATGCTTTCAGTGACAATCTACAATAGTCATGAAAACAAAGAAAACGCATTGAATGAGGAGAAGGTGTGTCCGAACTTTTGGCCTGTAGTGTATATATAAACACATATATATGCACATTATATACACATATATAGAAATTATATGTATGTATATATATTAGAGGTGTGCATCTCCACCTTAAATGTCGATCTTATATGAATCTCGATGCACGGATTACGATACGATTCACGAACAATACTTTTTAAAACATTACGATTTGATACAATGCGATTCGATGCATATGGAAGATTTAAAAGTTAACTTATCATGTCTCATCAGAACAATGTAATGTGTTTACTTTTTAAACAGGCAGCTCCTGTATTTAATTTAAATAGTAGAACTATAAACTTTAAGGCATTGCAATCTATAAACTTAAAGAAAAGATGTGCGAGTTAAAAAAATGCAAATTATGTTTAGAACTGTAAATCAATTTTCTTCTGTTGATTCTTAGTTTAGTTGTATTTTTCTTTGTTGTCCATTGTTAAATGTTAAAGTATCAAACTTGGTCAAAAGACCGATGAGTTGTGATATTCACAAACAAACCAAATCTAGGTTTGTTTTTATTTGAAGCGTGACAGTGATGAAACATTTACATGTCAACCAAGGCAGAAACAGCGGCAGCTTTGTACAGAGTGCGTGTGCGTCTCCTCTCTGCTCTGACTGAAATGGAATGGCCTTATTTTCATTGCACTTAAAAGTACAACAAAATGTGTTTTCAGTACAAGCGGTCTATGAGCAGACATTCAGTAGATAGGGGACCGCCTGAGAGGAAAGGATCACAGCAGCACCGCTTGTACGTTGACAACAATGGAGTGTTGATGCTGTCATGTTTCCAAACATCCAGAAAAAGTTGTTAGATTTGTCACTAGTCTCTTTTGAGAAAGAAAGTCAAGAAGAGGAGTTGGAAAGGTACTAGATTTAGCGAGAAAGTCGGCAAGTTGACAGCACTGCGCTGAAGTGTGTGTAAAAAATTAAAGACGAAAAAGACCCGCCTTACGTTGCTTCTGATTGGTTTACACTGCGTGGTGCCTTCCGTGGTTGGCTAGATTTAGGCACAAGAATTTATGGATTGGTCTGTGATTGGTTCTTTCGGTAAGTCAATCCGAATTACTGTCTGCCATGTTGCTGTGTCGTCAGTGACAAATGACAACGGTACTCACGTATTACGTCATCACAGAAATCTTGCAAGATTAGAGCAGCCATATTTTGTAACAGATCTACAATTAACCAATTTACGACTTTCCAACCGGACATCGACCAAGCCATATTACATATATAGAGCGATCCAGAGGCTTGCCAAACGATGTATTCATATCTCTAAAAATAAAATTGGTTAATCCATATCTCTAAAGTTAAAATTGTTTATCGGTTTGTACCGATTAATTTTTACACCCCTAATATATACATATACATATATATTGGCTTTTTCTCGTTTTGCTTCTTGGTGTTTTTCCAATTTTTGCTGGTGTTTTTGTTTAGGTTTTTTGTAATGTGCCTAGGGCGAGTGACACACGAGTCACGGGCCAGACATGTCCCCTGTGACGCACCTTGGGCACCTCAGCTGTAGAAGCCTATAGTCTTTGTATTGTAGGAAATGTGGTCATACTATTTTACATAAGGGACGGGGACGCGAGTCACATGGTTTTCCTACGTCAGCTGTCAACCTGGCGGGTTTTACACACAGACACAGACACACACACACACACACGCACACACACCACAAAATGTGTACTTTAAAGCAACGTTCACAGACTCCATTATTTGGCTTGTCCAGACGCAGGTGAGCGATGATGGTCGTGCTTGAGGGAAGAGTTGTTTAATGTTGGATTCTGGAAAAAATCTGACGTGTAGCAACAGTCAGCCGAGTGGGTGTTGTGTGCAGCCGTGCTCGGGGTGTGTGGCCACGGTGTTGAGAGTGGCAGGATGTTTTAACCCGTGTGTGTGTTCACGGGTTAAAACGAGTGCCTGTTGGCGTGTCTGTTGGTCCCTTTCTGTGTGGGGGTGTCAATGATGTCATGTTATTACTTTTTTTTCTAATAATTTCGCGATCGACCGGTTGAGTCCTGAAGATCGACGGGGTGGCAAGCCATACAAGAAAGGATGCTCGGACTCCTTTCATGTACCACTCCAGTCGCCTACAGCATAGTCAAGTAGTGAGGACTTAAGAGCTGACAGTGTATTTACAAAACCTAGCAGTTTGCATCAGTCCGGAGCAGGAGGGGTCAGCACTTTTTGCAGCTTAATAATGCAAACAGATCCTATAATACTTTGTATTATTTTATCAAAGCAACCACCAGAAAGACAGTAGTTGAAAAATATATTGTCTACAAAACGAACATGTGTGTGAACAAATTGTTACATAGATCCACGATCTGATTTCTGAAAATTGAAATCGTGATTGACATTGTTTGCTGTACCGTGCAGCCCTGATTGGCAGACTGTGTAACATACAAACATACAGCATCCATGAGAAAGAATATCAATCAATTGAAGCAATTAGTCATACCCATTTCTGTCTTATGCTCTTGTGCTCTGGAATTGTAGCACTGATAGAGGCTCCTCCGCAACTCAAGGTTGTGAAACCATACTTGCAGGAAAGTGTTGACGTAACAGGTAGCACCAAGATTGGTCAAACCAACAAATGTGTTCTGAGGAGAGACAGAAACAAAGTAACTTTTTCACACACCTTTCTTACAATACGATCACCAGGACTGATAGGCTACAGAACAATCAATTGGTCAAATGGATTGTTTATTGTTCTGTCTAATATACTACTAGCGATGCGCAATATTTAACATTTGTATTACGTTACATATTGCAGCCTCCTGCGATAACGATAGAAATCACCATATATTGTTTGGCATATAAATGATAATAGAACTATTTAAAAATTAGTTACAAAGGCTCCTAATTTAGCTGCTGACGTATGTAGTGACATTACATCATTTACGGTTATACAACTATTATTAATTACTTGTTAATTCACCATAATATCTGGTTACTTTGTTTTAACATTGTATTACCTACACAGCTGTTAAAATGTAATAAGCACTCATTCTTCTGTTGTTTGGATACTTGACGTTAGTTTTAGGGTGATACTACAAATTTGAGTATCGATCCAATACCAGGTTACAGGGTCAGTATTGGCCATACCAAGGCTGATACTTAAAATTTTCGATACCACTGAACGATTCAATTTCTGATCACAATTATGAACAAACAGAAACACAGGATGATGATGGAACAATAAAAATGTCATATTTAAATTATTACCTTATATTACATACAACATTTTGAGAAAAATAACTAAACGTAAGCAAAAACTACTATTGGTCCTTGTTTAAATCCATAGTACTTGGTATTGTTAATGTCAATATTTGTATTGATCCACCCATCCCTGCTTACATTCAGGCATGCGAGCATCCTTTTAGAAAAAAAGAGCAACATTTCTATCGGTACAAAGTGCTGCCACGCAAGACCTAAAAGAACATTTCGAAACTCAACTAGACTACATTTCCTGCAATTGGGTGCATTTGTACACTATATTTTACCTTTATATTTGGTGTCTTTTTAACACTTACATGTCCCATTTAATGTACCACAGAATTAGTTTTTTAGTAAATAATTTAATAACATCATTATAATTGAAAATATAATTTAAAATTCTATAACATGCATGCAAAGAGCTTAGAAAACGTTTCCCATTTGGCAACTCTATCCTATAGCCACTCCCCCTTGAGTAATATACGTCCGGTGTTGTGACCTCTTTCTATCATCCGTAACGTCAAAAATATACCTTCTCGCTGGCTACTAATAAATGCTTTAAAACTACAACTGGTTCGGAACTAACAGTGTCTGAATTGTAATCATCTAAATATGACAAGCAGCAAAGTAGAGAGCCGTCAAAATCGTGGCTCGGAAAGCAAATGCAGTCGACGTCTCATAAGCTAACTATGCTAACGAACGAGCTTGTCTCGGCGCACCTGATCGTCTCCCTGCAATTCAGTACGGCGAGTACCTGCAGCTGAGGCGATCATTCAACGCATTTTGTTTAGAGATTATTTTTTGGGTATTTCATTAAAAAAACGCGCAAGTGATATTTTGATGCCAAAATTAATGTTTAAGAACTCGGGTTTTTGCGGACATTGCACATGCTTGTACGTTCAAGAGCTCTAGTTTAGCAGTTAGCATTGCTAAGTGTATGCTCCTACACCATATATATATATTTTAAAAAAATATATATTTTTATATATTTACACAGTTTTCTTGCATGCACACATCGCACTGTATGGAATGGCCTCAATCTCGTTACCCTGCGTAATGACAATAAAGCTGATTCTGATTCATACACTACACACCGTAAGTAATATTGAATGTTTAGCTATTTCTTGTCCTCCAATGATAATGCTACTTTTGAAACGTACTTAATTTTCTGCCGTAGAGGTGATTAATAGTTGGCAATTTTACTAGCGAGGACGCTACATTGCCTATATCGTTCACTTGCTGCTGTCAAATATGCGGGACACAGCTAGAATGTGTTATCAACATGCATTTTTCTATTCGGGCTCCAGTACTCTGGAATGCCCACCAGTAACAGTTAGAGATGCTCAGTAGAAGCATTTAAGTCCCATCTTAAAACTAATTTGTGTACAGTAGCCTTTAAATAGAGCCCGCTTTTTGGCCAGTTGATCTGCTGTCTCTTTTCTGCTCTTCCCCCCTTCTTCTGCGTGGAGAGGTTATTAGTTGACCACAGATGATCCGCTAGCTGTTCAAAGTCAGAACCCGGGGTGGACCACTCATCTGTGCATCAGTTGGGGACATCTATGCGCTGCTGAATTGTCTCCACTCAAGATAATCCCCTGCTGGCCCCACTATGGACTGGACTCTCACACTATTAACTAGATCCACTCGACATCCATTGCACCGGTCGCCCAGGGGTGGGGGTCCCCACATCTGCAGTCCCCTCCAAGGTTTGTCATTGTATCCCATTGGGTTGAGTTTTTTCTTCCCCTGATGTGGAATCTGAGCCGAGGATGTCGTTGTGGCTTGTGCAGCCCTTTGAGACACTCGTGATTTAGGACTACCTTATTTTTCTGAGTATATGTCGCTCCAGAGTATAAATCGCACCGGCCGAAAATGCATAATAAAGAAGGAAAACAACACATAAGTCGCACTGGAGTATAAGTCGCATTTTGGGGGAAATGTATTTGATAAAACCCAACACCAAGAATAGACATTTGAAAGGCAATTTAAAATAAATAAAGAATAGTGAACAACAGGCTGAATAAGTGTACGTTATATGACGCATAAATAACCAACTGAGAACGTGCCTGGTATGCTAACGTAACATATTATGGTAAGAGTCATTCAAATAACTATAACATATAGAACATGCTATACGTTTACCAAACAATCTGTCACTCCTAATTGCTAAATCCGATGAAATCTTATACGTCTAGTCCAGTGGTTCTTAACCTTGTTAGAGATACCGAACCCCACCAGCTTCATATGCGCATTCACAGAACCCTTCTTTAGTGGAAAATAAAATGTTTTTTTATCAAATTCAAGACAAAGTTATGTATTTTTACTGGTGCACAAAATGAACCGTGCATCAACATCACCTTGTTCAAAGACCAAATCCAACACAGTGCATGAACTCACAACAAATGACACACATGCAAATCAGTCTGACTTCTGCTGTTGCCGTATCCATAAAGCCGATAGGGAGAAGTTTGTATTTACACGATAAGTCGTGTGTTTCTTGACCTCCGTCGAACCCCCGAGGCTGACTCACCGAACCCCTAGGGTTCGATCGAACCCAGGTGAGGAACCACTGGTCTAGTCTCTTATGTGAATGAGCTAAATAATATTATTTGATATTTTACGGTAATGTGTTAATTATTTCACACATAAGTCGCTCCTAACTATAAGTCGCACCCTTATAGTCCGAAAAACACGTTATATAAATGAGATTTGATTGGTTATCATAATATGATGATAGTAACAAAGGCTTTATCGCCAGCCATCCATCCATCCATCCATTTTCTACCGCTTATTCCCTTCGGGGTCGCGGAGGGCGCTGGAGCCTATCTCAGCTACAATCGGGCGGGAGGCGGGGTACACCCTGGACAAGTCGCCACCTCATCACAGGGCCAACACAGATAGACAAACAATATTCACACTCACATTCACACACTAGGGCCAATTTTAGTGTTGCCAATCAACCTATCCCCAGGTGCATGTCTTTGGAGGTGGGAGGAAGCCGGAGTACCCGGAGGGAACCCACGCAGTCACGGGGAGAACATATCGCCAGCCAAAAATATATAATTTATATTGTATGTCACCTAGGGCAGCACGGTGGTACATGTGTTAGTGCATGTGCCTCACAATACGAAGGTCCTGAGTTCAATCCCGGGCTCAGGATCTTTGTGTGTGGAGTTTGCATGTTCTCCCCGCGACTGCGTGGGTTCGCTCTGGGTACAACAGCTTCCTCCCACCTCCAAAGACATGCACCTGGGGATAGGCTGATTGGCAACACTAAATTTGCCCTAGTGTGTGAATGTGAGTGTGAATGTTGTCTGTCTATCTGTCTTGGCCCTGTGATGAGGTGGCAACTTGTCCAGGGTGTACCCCGCCTTCCGCCCGAATGCAGCTGGGATAGGCTCCAGCACCCCCGCGACCCCAAAAGGGACAAGCGGTAAAAAATGAATGGATGGATGGATGTCACCTATATCGTGCAACCCTATGCGCTACTGTATGTTTGATTTCCCTTCAGGATCAAGTAAAAGGAATTAAAGTGGTGACAAAAGTACCTTATCCCTACGCTCTGAATTTGGATCATCGATATTGTGGAAAGCATTTTCATCAATGTCTCCAAGCCACGCCTGTTCACCAATACCAACAAGACAGTTGGGATTTCCTTTGCAGTTCCTCCTGAAAAGTTACAGCATGAGTACAAACCACATTTTACACAACATGACAAGTCACAGCATGAATACACACCCAACAATGAAACAGTAGTAGCTAACATGTAAATATATGGCACATAATCGAAAATACGTTTCCAAGTTGATAATCCACAAGGAACAGAGTAACACGTCAACAATATGCGATACTTGTGCATTATTCTTAAACAGGCCGAAGTGATGTTTATTGATGTCATTTGATGAAATGTCGCATTACAGCGTGACATATCCCCCACTACGACGATTGGAAAGAATGCAAAAACTAAAACAAGCTGTTGTTGTACAAGCACACATCCATGCGAGACTCAAAACGACTACTGCTATTTTTTTTTCCGCCACAAACAAAATGTTAGTACCTGCAGGTTCCTCTCTTGCAGGCCGGAAGACTGATGCGGTATGCTAGCTCGATGTGCTCCTGGCTGATTTCTTCTGGTCTTACACTTTCCACCCAACGCCAAGCCGCTTTCTCCAACTGCAAGCGGGGCGCCATTGTCCCTAAAACGTAACGTTAACCGAAAGCGTGGACGGGCGCCGAGGGACAAAAGTGCTCTGTCATGAGAATGAAGACGTGCTAAACCCGCCAGCTAACAGAAGCTAACTGCATCCTAGCAGGTCATTGCCCGCTTTCACGGCGATCACTGTCAAAGCAACCTACCAGCGTTAGCTGCGTGGCGCTATCTAACTAAGCCAGTAAAGACGGCAGAACAATTATATACAGTACACTAGTGGCATTGTACTGTCTCAAAACACCGCACTGACACAATTAACAGCGACGACATATTTGCCGGGATAGCATCAAAAGTGCGAAGTGCCCTGCTTCCACTGTTGGCTAGCTAGCATGCTAACACGTAGCATGGCTCTGTACGACCAGCGTTGTAGCATGTATGTATTGCTATGTAAAGCTAACTAATTTATCAAAATATCGCCAAGTAATATCGAACCTCGCTTTACAAATTATTTCGTGTGCTTTTACACTTTATTGACGTTAATTTTAGATTTAACGCCCATTTCTCTATGTATGGCTATACAATGCTGCTTGTTTTAAAATCCACATGACGTCAGTAAGTGACGTCACGGCTAGAGGAAGCGCCTCTGGTCTTTTTATTATGACTTAAATAAATAAATGATAAATGGGTTATACTTGTATAGCGCTTTTCTACCTTCACGGTACTCAAAGCGCTTTGACAGTATTTCCACATTTACCCATTCACACACACATTCACACACTGATGGCGGGAGCTGCCATGCAAGGCGCTAACCAGCAGCCATCAGAGGCAAAGGGTGAGCAAGGACACAACGGACGTGACTAGGATGGTAGAAGGTGGGGATTAAACCCCAGTAACCAGCAACACTCCGATTGCTGGCACAGCCACTCTACCAACTTAGACTTAGACTTAGACAAACTTTAATGATCCACAAGGGAAATTGTTCAACACAGTAGCTCGAAGTTACAATGATGGAAAGGACAATGCAGGTATACATAGACTGATATAGCGATAAAAAAAATCTAACATATATACGAATATATACATAATATGTGTACAGTATATTATATATACAGATATATTATATTATGTCTATAACATATGTACAATATATACCAATGACCATGTACAGTATGCTGCTGTCACATATACTGTACAGTATATGTGACAGCAGCAGCATAAAATAGAGAGTCAATCCAGCAGAAAATAGACATTAAATAGACATTATGTCTGAATTCTGAAAAGTTGTGTTTCATTCACAACAATATATGTTCACACTTTTACAATCTTGGCAGCGATATGTCCCATCCATCTAAAGCAACCAGTCCCACTTTCAATTATTAATTATGGTCCACAGAAAACAAAGTATTTATTTATGTATTTATTTTTTATTAAATCAACATAAAAAACAGAAGATATACACTTTCATTTAGTGCACCATCCCAAAAACCTTCCCTCCCCCATTTACACCCATTCTCACTCATTAACGCTCATTCACAAAAGAGTTGTTTCTAGGGATGTCCGATAATGGCTTTTTGCCAATATCCGATATTCCGATATTGTCAAACTCTTAATTACCGATACAGATATCAACCAATACCGATATATACAGTCGTGGAATTAACACATGGTTAATACACCTGGTTGTCCAAATTAGGCATAATATATATATTATGCCTAATTTGGACAACCAGGTATGGTGAAGATAAGGTCCTTTTTAAGAAAATTAATAAGATAAATAAATTAAAAACATTTTCTTGAATAAAAAATAAAGTAAAACAATATAAAAACAGTTACATAGAAACTAGTAATTAATGAAAATGAGTAAAATTAACTGTTAAAGGTTAGTACTATTAGTGGACCAGCAGCACGCACAATCATGTGTGCTTACGGACTGTATCCCTTGCAGACTGTATTGATATATATTGATATATAATGTAGGAACCAGAATATTAATAACAGAAAGAAACAACCCTTCTGTGTGAATGAGTGTGAATGAGTGTAAATGGGGGAGGAAAGTTTTTTGGGTTAGTGCACTAATTGTAAGTGTATCTTGTGTTTTTTATGTTGATTTAATAAAATAAAATAAAATTACAGATACGATAATAAAAAAAAACAGATACCGATAATTTCCGATATTACATTTTAAAGCATTTATCGGCCGATAATATCGGCAGACCGATATTATCGGACATCTCTAGTTGTTTCCTTTTGTTATTTATTTTCTGGTTCCTACAATATATATCAATACAGACAAGGGACACAGTCCGTGAAACACACATGATTGTGTGTGCTGCTGGTCCACTAATGGTACTAACCTTTAACAGTTAATTGTACTCATTTCCATTAATTACTAGTTCTATGTAACTGTTTTTATTTTATTTTAATTTCCTTTTTGTTCAAGAAAATATTATTTATTTATTTATTCCTTTTTTTAAATGAAGGACATTATCTTCACCAGACCAGGTTGTCAATGAAATTAGATTGTTTAAAGGGTTCTTAAAACCAGGTTCAGTCCAGATTATGTACAGGTCGGGCTCAGCCACACACACCTTCATTTATGTACACTCAAATTAGGGAACACAACAACGGCTGGCCTGGGAACGCCTCGGGATCCCCCGGGAGTAGCTGGACGAAGTGGCTGGGGAGAGGGAAGTCTGGGCTTCCCTGCTTAGGCTGCTGCCCCCGCGACCCGACCTCGGATAAGCGGAAGAAGATGGATGGATGGATGGAACAACAGATTGCATATAATCTATAAACAAAATTACATTTTCAAAATAACTATAAAGTGTTTATTAGATACGTTATATCTAAAAAGAAGATTATTTATCTAATCAAGTCAGTATTCCGAGGCGTTATACATTTGCCGTAAGTATAGACTGTAACTTCTATTAGATTCTTCAGTTAGATGTTACAATAGAGTATTTTTCTTTTTAAATCACTACATTGGTGTTAGTATGCCGGCATATTTTATCAATATTTGCACAATCTTTAATGCCTTCATTTTCCACCCACTACACTTATAAATATAATAATACATACATATAATAATTATTTTCTGGCACACAGTTAAAGATTAAAAAGGGACTCATAATTAAATTAAAACGATTATCAATTGGCTTTATGAACTCCTATAAAAAATAAAAAATACATCGTTTTTAAATGTGTGGAGGAGAACGAACTGTCCGAGGTTCGAATTGTTTTGAACGCAACATGTCCCTGCGAAAATGAATGGACTAAGCCACGCCCCTTTTTGACTTGCTGTAAAGTCCACCTGCTTTAGACAGGCTTCAGGTACGTCCAGGTCAACGCAACCCTTTCTGCACCGCTCCACAAGGTAAAACTTACTTACTTTTCACTAACAATCAATTTGTTGACTTGTTCAACTAATCATTATGCTATTGTTTCTACAAATATGAGGATGAGGTATTATGAATCAATTTAAGTGGACCCCGACTTAAACAAGTTGAAAAGCTTATTCGAGTGTTACCATTTAGTGGTCAATTGTACGGAATATGTACTTCACTGTGCAACCTACTAATAAAAGTCTCAATCAATCAATCAATCAATCAATCAGGAGAATACAATTCTTAACTAATTTTGAATGATTTTTGTACGCATATTTGGACATCGACCTGCTCAGAATTCTGCAAACTAATAACAAAATACATTTTTGGATAACATTGTAAAATAGTTGTACTTTATTTTAGAACTTTATTTGTCCTTACAGTTATTATATTTTACAAAACACGTCCCAACAGAAATCAAAGACTAATTTGAAATTCAGAAAAATATGTATAGTAATGAAAGAATATAGTTTAGAGAAATTAAATACACTATTCCCAATATAATCCCAGATAGTATGAGTATTTTTTTGAAAGAAGATGAATAAATTGATAAATATTGAATCTTTGTTGAATATATTAATAGGATAAACCATTTAAATGAATCATTTTGGTTTTCCAGAGTACAGTCACTTTTTAAGGCCAGGATTAAAAAGCGACCCAGTTTGTGTTGTCATGGAATCAAGAGTTAATCCGTCAGACAGTGTGGGATGGAGAGGTCGGAGGATATGTCGTTAGCTTTATTTACCGCTTTAATCCTCCGTGTTTTTAAGTGTTGTGCAACTGATAGAAAGACGCTTTGCCCAGCTGGGACTGACTGACCTCAGACACCGACATGCAAGCGTTTATGTAACGAAAATGGCTTTTGAGGGCCAATGAAGACTCCATTTGTACACTGTTAATATTTGCATTTTCTTAAGATTATTTATCTAATCATCAAGTCAGTATTCTGAGGTTTTATACATATGCTGGAAGTATAGACAGTAACTTCTATTAGATTCTTCAGTTAGATGTTACAATAGAGTATCTTTCTTTTTAAATCACTACATTGGTGTTAGTATGCCGGCAAATTTTATCAATATTGGCATAAACTTTAATGCCTTCCTTTTCCAGCCATTATGATGTATCATGTTACAATGAATGAAAAAAATACACACCATAAGCAGTGCTGTGACTCAATAAACGTACATATAAAACGTGTGTATTTCAAAACTTTTTTTTTGTATTTATTTTTCAATATCGATGAAGTCTTTTACATTACCTGGAATGAATGTTATTTTGATGTATCATGTTACAATGAACGGAAAAATACACACCAAAAACAATGCTGTGGCTCAATAAACGCACATATAATTATGTGTATTTTAAAACTTGTTTAATTTATGTACAAACGTTTTAATGTTAGCTTTCAGGATCTAATGAAAACAATCCCTGTGAAATTAACAAATTGAAAAACAACTGAACTTAAATCAGGGGTTTCCTGATATACAACTTTTTCAATTCAGAAACGATACCGATATTAAAGCCATGAGTATTGGCCAATACGATATCCATACAAATCATACATACCTTTGTTATTTTATAGTGTGAAATGTTAGAAAATATTTCATCAAGTAAAATTAGTCAAACAGACAACAATGATAGGTATCAAAAACACTAACCTATTTATTGTTAACTGTCTAGAAATCAACTTATGCTATTTTTATACTGAAATAGAGTTGTAATTTTCTTTGGTAGCACCTCGTGGTCACAATAATTCATGAAGTTAAGCTAATGATACTGTATAAAAGGGACAAGCGGTAGAAAATGGATGGATGGATGGATTTTAGTATGCGGACACGTTTGTTACTGGATACTTTCTAACATGCTTCTTTCTGCCTTGGAGCCTTTGTATGTGTAAGTAATATGCAACTATAATTATTTTATACTGGTTTACAGTATATTGACAAATGTGCTGTTTTAGACTGCGATATTGTTTATGTTTAGTGAACAACACTTGCTATGTATTGTGTGCTTATCTGTTGTGTAACTGGTAGCTCCAAGTAGCCTATAGCCGACCATGTTTACCTTTTCTATATGACTAGTTTAAAATACAAGAAAAGACCAATCCTATGTGCTCGTTGGAGGACATTAGATGTCAACTGGCTGTCCAGCTTTGCACAAGTAAACATGCTGCAGGACTGCTTGTATCAGATATCATATCAAATTTTACATGCAAGCCCATATAATTTAGTTTTTGCTGATATTGAATCCATCCATCCATCCATTTTCTACCGCTTATTCCCTTCGGGGTCGCGGGGGGCTCTGGAGCCTATCTCAGCTACAATCGGGCAGAAGGCGGGGTACACCCTGGACAAGTCGCCACCTCATCGCAGGGCCACCCCCACGTAACTTAAATAAAACCAAACTAATATTTTGTAAACACAAACAGGGCTAAATGGTGATCATTAAAACACATTTTTATATGTAAATAATGAATAAACAAACAATCTCACTCCATGCTCTTTAGTGTTTATTGCTATGAGCACCATTAATAGCAGAATGGTTGTGTGGATGCATGGGGAAACATTTGTACAAGCACCCAACAATCACTACAAAAAGAGCAACCAAAATAATTCAAAATATTCAAGCAAATACATAAACACTCCCTTCCTAAAATAAGAAGGATTCAAATTCAAATGTATGCCATATGTGTTTCAGGAGTCTACGGTAACGTCAGAGCCATGGGGCGGAAGGAGATTGTCTGCACTTGGAAGAAACCCATAAATAACATCAAGGATGTGTTTGAATTCATAGGCAAGATGGGATCGTAAGTACAAAAAGGAGACTTGATTTATGTAACTATTAAATTATTGATAATTTTATTGAATGAGGGACAAGCGGTAGAAAATGGATGGATGGATACAATTTTTGGTTGGAACACTTAGACTTAGATACTACCACCACCACGCTTGATGGTCGGTATGGTGTTCCTAATATGTTGCTGCGTATTGTGGCCAAACAGCTCAATTTTTGTTTCATCTGACCACAGAACTTTCCTCCAGAAGGTCTTATCATGTCAGATGAAACTAAAATGTAGCTGTTTGGCCACAATACCCAGCAATATGTTTGGAGGAGAAAAGGGGAGGCCTTTAATCCCAGGAACACCAAACCTACCGTCAAGCATGGTGGTGGTAGTATTATGCTCTGGGACTGTTTTGCTGCCAATGGAACTGGTGCTTTACAGAGAGTAAATGGGACAATGAAAAAGGATGATTACCGCCAAATTCTTCAGGACAACCTAAAAACATCAGCCCGGAAATTGGGTCTTGGGTGCAGTTGGGTGTTCCAACAGGACAATGACCCCAAACACACGTCAAAAGTGGTAAAGGAATAGCTAAATCAGGCTAGAATTAAGGTTTTAGAATGGCCTTCCCAAAGTCCTGACTTAAACGTGTGGACAATGCTGAAGAAACAAGTCCATGTCAGAAAACCAACAAATTTAGCTGAACTGCACCAATTTTGTCAAGAGTGGTCAAAAATTCAACCAAAAGCTTGCCAGAAGCTTGTGGATGGCTACCAAAAGTGCCTTATTGCAGTGAAACTTGCCAAGGGACATGTAACCAAATATTAACATTGCTGTATGTAAACTTTTGACCCTGCAGATTTGGTCACATTTTCAGTAGACCCATAATAAATTCACAAAAGAACCAAACTTCATGAATGTTTTTTGTGACCAACAAGTATGTGCTCCAATCACTCTATCATAAAAAAATAAGAGTTATTGGAACACTTTATCAAATTGGCACAAATTGGCACATACTTTAATGCCTTCAACACATTCCTGCCAGAGCATTTTTTGAATATTGGTACATATTTTAATGCCTTTTCAATGCCTTCCTGCCAGCATACTTTATCAATATTGGCACATACTTGTAAGCCTTCAACACCTTCCTGTCATTGCACTTTATCAATATCGGCATGTTTTAATGACTTCAACACCTTCCTGTCAGTGTAATTTATCAATATCGGCATGTTTGAATGACTTCAACACCTTTCTGCCAGTGTACTTTATCATTATCGGCATGTTTTAATGACTTCAACACCTTTCTGCCAGTGTACTTTATCATTATCGGCATGTTTTAATGACTTCAACACCTTCCTGGCAGTGTAATTTATCTATATCGGCATGTTTTAATGACTTCAACACCTTTCTGCCAGTGTAATTTATCAATATCGGCATGTTTTAATGACTTCAACACCTTCCTGGCAGTGTAATTTATCTATATCGGCATGTTTTAATGACTTCAACACCTTTCTGCCAGTGTAATTTATCAATATCGGCATGTTTTAATGACTTCAACACCTTTCTGCCAGTGTACTTTATCAATATCGGCATGTTTTAATGACTTCAACACCTTTCTGCCAGTGTACTTTATCAATATCAACATGTTTTAATGACTTCAACGCTTTCTTGCCAGTGAAGAAAGCGTTGTCAACATTGGCACATGTTTTAATGCCTCCAAAGCTTTCCTGCCAGCATACTTTATTCTTCAATGCTCTGCTGCAAGTGTACTTGTTTAAAATTGACACGTAGTTTAATGCCTTCATTGGCTACCTGCCAGCATACTTCATCAATATTGGCAATATTTTATTACCTTCAACACTTTCCTCCCATTATACCTGATCAATATTGCCACATATTTTAATGCCTTCAATAATATACTGTCAGCATAGTTATCTGCACATATTTTAATACCTTCAACACCTTTCTCATATTGTACATGACATATATTTTAATCTTTTCAATACCTTCCTGTCAGCGTACAATATCAATATTGGCACATATTATACACTATTATACACTGTATTATACACTTTTTATACAGACCAGCATGCATTATCAATGCAACTTTTATACTGTCTGCGTAATCTCTTGCAAGCTCCAACTAAGTGTGTAATAATATTATTATTTTGCCTTTGTGACTCAAACTTTTCACTTATTAAAGTGTACAATTGTAAATATTATATTACCAAATTAATGAGTGCAATTAAGGCTAATACATGATAAGTAACAATGCTGTATAATTTTGCACCTTGTAGATGTAAGAATATGTACTTTGTCAGACTAAGTTGACCTCTTTACAATGAAGTGCAACAGACTGAGCTGCTACAAATACTTGCTGAAGGATTGATAAGCCTATTACCCCATCACTGACTTGCAGGCTCAAATCTGCTTTAAAGTACTCATGGACTGGGGTGAATAGAGGTGTGTGTGTGTGTGTCTCTGATCACTGACGTCAGAATAGAGCAATGTGGGAACATCCTGCACTACTTCATTATAGGATTAAGAAGAAATATATTCATGTTTGAATGTACAGTGTACTCTATAATGTTGACAACATTATAGAGCAGGGGTCCCCAACCACCGGGCTGCGCAAGAAATTAAAAAAAAAAAAAATTTTTTTTTTTTTAGTTAAATCAACATAAAAAACACAAGATATACATTATATATCAACTGCAGGGGTACTGTCCGTAAGCACACATGATTATATTTCTTTATGAAAAAAAACAAAAAAAAACACCTCCCCCCCGGTCCGTGGGACAAATTTTCAAGCGTTGACCGGTCCCTAGCTACAAAAAGGTTGGGGACCACTGTTATAGAGTACACTGTACATTACCACATGGTTATATAAAAGTATTTAACCTGAAAATCTTGTAAATTTACACCCTTACAAAATGACCACATTTTTGAAACATATAATATTTGGACAGCGAGAGACAGAATATCAACAACAAAAAATACAGAAAGAAGATAAAGTGAAAGTAATACATTAATTTGTATTAGATAGAGTGAAATACGTATTTGAAATAGAACAAAGACATAAACACCAAAGATCTATGACATTAACTACCTTCCTGTCGGTAATATCATTACATTGTCATCATCTGTTGACAATTTTTAAGATAATCACTCATAATGATATTTCCTGACCATTTAAAAATAAAGGAACATTGTAGCTTGTCATTTTATGCTAAATAAAAACTCTACAAAGATGCTGTGTGAATGCTTGGACGTTGTAGCACATGTGCTATGCTGTAGTGAAATACTATTTATACACTTTCCTTTCTGTTTGGCATAGGGGGTCTTTTTCTGAGGTGTTCATGGTGAGAGAGAAGAAAACTGGGACATTGTTTGCTCTGAAATGCCTGAAGAAAAAGCACCTCGTTCACAGCAACCTGGAAAATGAAATCAATGTGCTGAAGAGGTAAAGCACACGCACATACATATTTGCATATCTGCCCCTAAATCATTTGTTTATTTATATGTATTTATTTAATATTTCGTGTATAAATCCCAATCTGTAAGACTTCAATTTACCACATTCATGAGCGTATTTTTATTGGTGTCTGCTGTCTGAATTATTGTGTGCGGATGTGAGAAATAATTATACTTTCTTTACCAAGCACATGACAAAAAGGACAGTTCTGATCATACTTTTTCTTTATAATACATAATGCTGCTTATAGCAAGCACACAAACATTGTATTCCTTTAATCGTAAATGCTATATTTTCAAACAAAAACATTTTTATGCCCTCAAAACACTTCAGATTTAACTGCATATAAATATTTGGGGTAAAATCTCGGAACATATTGAGCAAAGCACTCAGACAATGTAGTAGAACTAAATTTGAGCACATATCAGCTTTGTGACTCAAAAAATGTGTCAAAGAAGATATTGTAAATGTCAATAACTCGCTGATGGTTTCAGGATTAAACACGACAATGTGGTAGGACTGGAGGATTTTTACGAAAGTCGGACACACTTTTACCTGGTGATGGAACTGTAAGTGGACTATTATTCTTTGTCGTTTTTTTTTTTGTCGTGCCGTATGTAATGTAACATTTGGTAATGTAAAAATCACAATCACACTTTTCTGGCAAATATATTTTCAACATTCAACAACTTTTCTCACATTTAGGCCATTTTCTTCGCATTTGAGGTAGAAATTAACTGGTGAATCGAAATGTTAGATCTAGATTATTAAAGTTAAATTAAAATGTTAAATATGAATGTTATGTGTATATATATACATATATATATATATATATATATATATATATATATATATATATACACACACACATATATATATATATATACACACACACACACATATATATATATATATATACATATATATATATATATATATATATATATATATATATATATATATATATATATATGTGTGTGTGTGTGTGTGTGTGTGTGTGTGTGTGTGTGTGTGTGTGTGTGTATATGTATGTATATGAATGTAAAATCTAAATGTTGAATATACATTTAAATGTTAAATGTAAATCAAAATGTTACATCTGAATGTTAATCTAAATGTTAAATATAAATATTTAAATCTAAATTTAAATGTAAAATCTTAATGTTAAAAATAAATGTAAAATACAAATGTTGAATCAAAATCTAAATCTTAACTCTAAATCTAAATGTTAAATCTTAATACAAATTTTAAATCTAAATGTTGAATCTAAATCTAAATATTAACTCTAAATCTAAATGTTGAATCTAAATACAAATGTAAAATCTAAATAATTAATCTAAATCTACTTGTTAACTCTAAATCTTAAACCTACCTTAAATATTACACCTAAATATGTTAATGTAAATGTTAAATATAAATATTGAAATTTAAAAAATTGTAAAATCTACATCTAAATGTAAAATCTACATCTAAATGTAAAATCTACATCTAAATGTAAAATCTAAATGTTAAATGTAAATGTAAAATCAAAATGTTGAATCTAAATCTAAATCTTAACTCTGAATCTAAATCTTGAATCTAAATACAAATGTATAATCTAAATGTTGACTCTAAATCTAAATGTTAACTCTAATTCTAAATCTTAAACCTACCATAAATATTAAATATAAATATAGATACAAATCTAAATGTAAAATCTAATCTCTCTCTTTTTTAAATAGAAATGTTAAATCAAAATCGCCCTGTGGACTTTAGATTTACCATTTATATTTTAACAATTAATATTTAGATTCACTATTTATATTTAAATTTAACGTTCACCATTTAATTTATAGCGCAAATGTGAAGAACATTTGCTAAATGTCAGAAATGTTAAATATTTAAAATACAGTATCAGCTAGAAAAGTGTGATTTAATTTTTACTTACAGCACCTAGTAGGGTAGGAACTGAAATACTAACAATGACACTCTTGACATGTCTGCAGCGTGTCAGGCGGGGAGCTTTTTGATCGCATTCTAGATAAAGGTGTTTTCACTGAGAAGGACGCCAGCACAGTGATCAAACAGGTACTGGAGGCCGTCAGCTACCTGCACGACAACAGTATTGTGCACCGCGACCTGAAGGTACAAATATGCAACACTTCCTTTCCGGAGAAAAAATGACAACAAGTTTTCCTCGCACTTATTGATCTTTCTTTTGGTACTTGCTGAGCAGCCGGAGAACCTGCTGTACTACAGCACAGACGAGAACGCCAAGATCATGGTCAGCGATTTTGGCTTGTCTAAAACCCTAGAGCATGGTGTGATGTCCACAGCTTGTGGGACACCCGGATATGTTGGTTAGTCAAAACACACAAATAATAATAGAGGTACTTGCTAGTCCGCCTCCTTTTAACACAAAAGACATACTGTATTGTGCCTTTGTGCAGTGATTAGAGGTGGAACGGTTCTCAAAATCCGATCTCAATTAGGGTTTTGTGACACGGTTTTTGGTTCTGTTTACATTGTTGTTCTTTTTAACACCAGCCAGAGACTATCGTTATTACCATTTATCCAGTAATCCACCATTACCATTTATTAGTTGTGGTTCTTACAAAAATATCTTGTCAAATAAAACTTAAAAATGTCTCCAAAAGCTCTGCCCCTTGAATTAAATGCAATAATCCGTACATGTATTGGTGCAATACATCATTGGACAATTTTGCCCACAATTGTAAGTCAAAGCATAATAATTTTGTATCACAAAAGTACCAATAAGTGCTTTAAGGACAACGTGCTTATGTAAGCTACTTTTTTTTATACCTACCCGGTAAATTTAGTTTGCACAGTCATCTGTGGTGTCGTCCACAACAACACAAGCAGATGAGATGTGTTGTCCTGGCATTAGCCTCGTAGTTTGTTTGCAGACTCAGTGTGTCAAGTGGCTGTTTAGACATTGTTTAGTTCGGGAGGGGGCGGGTGAGAGTTTTGGGGACGAATGAGTGGCCACGAACACATAATTTAGTCACAGTTATATAGATTTTTGTGAAATTCCACGTTTATCAGTAGGTCCGGTTAGTGTGGAAATAATTTGCCGCTATTTAGCCTCATAATGTGCACACATATGATCAGAACTACACCTATACAAGCTCTAAACTGATTAGTACCAAATGATCTGATCAGAACCCATGTGCTCCGAACCGTGTCAGGTTAAACGAACGGTTTAGATTTTTTTCATAAACCGTTCCATCCTTAACGAAAACAATTTAAAATTCAATTGTTTCATGCAGATTTCAGATTTTAATGCATGACTATATACTCTTCTTTCCCGCAGCTCCAGAGGTTCTTGCCCAAAAACCCTACAACAAAACAGTGGATTGTTGGTCCATTGGAGTTATTACTTATATTCTGTAAGTTCCTTTCTTATCTTTAACAAACCACTGATTTAGAGATCTGTGTTTTTGGAGATTAGTCCAGCAACTGATTGCTCAATTGTCCAAAAGTTGGCTTACTCTTTTACGTGTTCTTAAACAATTCTCACATTCTGGGACAGTACTTAACAGACTTAAAAGTAGACACGAGATAGCAGTAAAAGCACATACTCAACAAAACAAAAAAATCATAATTACACATAGAAACAGCACCAAAAGCTTCCTTATTGTCCACTGTCTGCTCTGTCGTCCACAAGTTGCAGACATTCTCCATGTATGTTTTACATCTTTTTTTTCTTTTTTTTGTCCTGTCCAGCTTCTCAGGCAAATCATATAGTTGATGTTGATGCCCATATCGGCTGTCCAGATTTACTTTACAAAATATACTTCTCTTGTTGCCTTATTTGTATTTGACTTTATTAAATGTATTTATATTATCATTTGGTGCAGCCGGACCAAAGCAGGAGGGGATAGAAAGAGAAAAAAAGGAAGACAGAGGGGGGAATTGTGGGGACAAGAGGGGGATTAGACAGAGAGACAAAAACAACAACAGCAAACACAACAACGACAACAACAATAGAGCAACATCAGCAAATACGATATGTACAAATATGATGGTAAAAGTGATAGCAAAGAAGCAGTTAGCGAAATAAATAATAATACAGAAATGACAATGAGCATTATTACACTACCAATGGAGCAATACAAATACTAGGGGTGTGGGAAAAAATCGATTTGAATTCAAATCACGATTCTCACGTTGTGCGATTCAGAATCGATTTTCATTTTTAAAAAATCGATTTTTTTTATATTAAAAAATAAATAAAAATTTTTTTTTTTTTTTTAAATTAATCAATCCAACAAAACAATACACAGCAATACCATACAATGCAATCCAATTCCAAAACCAAACCCGATCCAGCAACACTCAGAACTGCAATAAACAGAGCAATTGAGAGGAGACACAAACACGACACAGAACAAACCAAAAGTAGTGAAACAAAAATAAATATTATCAACAACAGTATCAATACTAGTTACAATTTCAACATAGCAGTGATTAAAAATCCCTCATTGCCATTATCATTAGACATATCTAAAAAATTAAAAAAATAAATAGTGTCACAGTGTCTTACACTTGCATCCCATCTCATAAGCTTGACAACACACTGTGTCCAATATTTTCACAAAGTAAAATACGTCATATTTTTGGTTCATTTAATAGTTAAAACAAATTTACATTATTGCAATCAGTTGATAAAACATTGTCCTTTAAAATTATAAAAGCTTTTTACAAAAATATACTACTCTGCTTGCATGTCAGCAGACTGGGGTAGATCCTGCTGAAATCCTATGTATTTAATGAATAGAGAATCGTTTTGAATCGCGAAAAAATCGTTTTTGAATCGAGAATCGTGTTGAATTGGAAAAAAAATCAATTTTGAATCGAATCGTGACCCCAAAAATCGATATTGAATCGAATCGTGTGACACCCAAAGATTCACAGCCCTAACAAATACCAATAGAAATAGCGCTTTTGATAATGAACATGTATGTTTTACATCTTAACATCTTAAACATTCATTTATGTTCTAACACATTTCCCCCCCAACACCTTAAGAGCATAAGGGAATTGTGTAGAGCGATCAATATGGCTAATGTTTGTTGGCAAATCAGAGAGGATGAGAGATTATCATCACACTTCAACATCTCTAAAATGTAAATGCTGCCTCTTTCATAGGTCGGCATTGCAAATGAAAATTAGTTCTTATTCGTCTTACTCTGGATTAATACATGTTAGATACATATATGAAACCTAGTAAGTAAATGTTTATATACTACACTACCCAGAAGGCTTAACACTGTTGACAGGAACAGGAAGTAGGTCTGCGCTAAGTCCCAATTGTACCGTATGATAAATAAATACTGTAGTTGATATATTGTTACACATTCAGACAGTTGACGTGCACGTTTGAGTGCCACTTGGAGAGAGAAATTTAAAATGCCGCGATTGGCCAAAATGTGTGTGGAAGTTGCAAGCTTTGGACTAAGTTGCGAGGCTGCTCATAATCTGTGGTAATTGATTTAGGTTTAAAAGCAATTGTGAAATCCTGGAGGGACTGATTAGTTCATCTCGATTTTCTTGTACTAATATCAGGTTTACTGATACTGTTTGGTGTACTGTTGGCGCTCCCACAACATGGTTGCTGTTATAAAAGTACTACTGAGACAACTTTTTCCCTAGCCCAATCACTTAACCCCTATATCGTGATTTTTCTTGCTACCTTCTGTCCCTCTATATCCCCTGACCGCCTCTTAAAGCCTTGCATGTCCTTGCCTTTGTCACAAAGTGCTAGCTCATGTGGTGTTGAGTTACTTTTTTTTAAGGAGCGTGCATGTTGACCTGCTCCTGCTGTTGTGACTGGTGCTATAGAAAAAACCTGGACTTGACTGTTGACTCAAAAGTACTTAAAACATCCACACTATGTTGGGGACACCACAGTGGTGTGGTGGACAGTTCGTTAACTTGTTGACTCTGCGTTTCAGATTGTGTGGCTACCCTCCATTCTTTGAGGAAAACGAGACTCGTCTGTTTTCAAAGATCATGAGAGCCGACTATGCCTTTCACTCTCCTTTTTGGGACGAGATCTCAGAGTCAGGTAGGAAAATATTGACAAGAAACATCTTCACTAATGCCCATCCATCCATTTTCTACCGCTTATTCCTTTTGGGGTTGCGGGGGGTGCTGGAGCTTATCTCAGCTACAATCGGGCGGAAGGCGGTGTACACCGCGGACAAGTCGCCACCTCATCGCAGGGCCAACACAGATAGACAGACAACATTCACACTCACATTCACACACTAGGGCCAATTTAGTGTTGCCAATCAACCTATCCCCAGGTGCATTGACGTTGTTAGGCCTATTTTAGGGGGGATCACGCCCCCCTAAAATGTTCTTAAGCCACCCTAAATAATTTGGTGTTCAAAAAATAAATAAAATAAAAAATTATATATTTTTTTATTTTATTTATTTTTTTACAAATACATGCCGACATATTCATTATAAAGTGGCCCGAATATGAGTTTAAATAAATAATCATACAACTTGTCATTATTCACTCAGTTTCCCCTCACTTCATAGCGTAAGGTAGAGAGTCCCTTTAGTGCGTCGGTATCCAATCCATTCCACTTGTTCATATAGAAAATGCCCACATCACTCAAAATCCAGTCCGCATTTTCTCTGCGACCTTGCTTGCGGTCCAGCAAGTGTACGAAGCACATTAGCACACAGCACTGCAGAACAAGAACCTTGTGTCTGCAATTGTAAATAATTTAGTTTTTAAGTTTTGTGTTTCTTGTAGAATCTATATAAAGTAATATACATTAGCCTATTGTTAAAATAAAAAAAAAAACATCATTAAATATATTTGTTTTATTGTATTGTTACATTAATAGCTGTTGTATTATTATAGGATGGCTTGCTAAACATTTCATAGGATTTTCAGAGGGTGGAAAAACCAAGACATTTAATGTAAAATGTAAAATGAATAAATACATGAAAAGAAAAAGAAAAAAAATGGTTAAAAGCCATCGTCCCGGGGAGCATTTAATTTCGTCCCGTGCATTTTTTTCACCGTCCCCGGGACGACAGGACTGCGTTAATCTCAAGCCCTGGAAGTTACATTTTATTGTTTGCATTATTTGTTTCAGCATTGCACTTTGAAGATGGTCCCTCAGCTCTTTGACAGCTTTGGCTCTTTTTCAGATCAGCAGACGGACTTTCTTATTTACAGTCTTTCTTATTTACAGTATATATAAAAGTTTCTAATTTCTATTCAGACTTCCATATATATTTAATTTCCCTAACGGCTTGCCATAATATATATAGGGGGACGGTATGGCGAAGTTGGTAGAGTGGCTGTGCCAGCAATCGGAGTGTTGCTGGTTACTGGGGTTCAATCCCCACCTTCTACCTTCCTAGTCACGTCTGTTGTGTCCTTGGGCAAGACATTTCACCCTTGCTCCTGATGGCTGCTGGTTAGCGCCTTACATGGCAGCTCCCGCCATCAGTGTGTGAATGTGTGTGTGAATGGGTGAATGTGGAAATACTGTCAAAGCGCTTTGAGTACCTTGAAGGTAGAAAAGCGCTATACAAGTATAACCCATTTATCATTTATATATATACATATATTATATACAAGCCAAATTATCCCGATCCAGATATTACTTTAATTCAAGTAATTAAGTAATATTTCCAGGGCTTGAATTTACAACCATTTTAGTCACATATGTGCCCAAAATGTAATCTGTGCAACTTCAAAATATTTGAGAACCAACAACTATTGTATTGTGAGCGAAAGTGGTGGCATTAGCCTCTATGTTGTGAATGAATAACATAGAGGCTAATGCCATGACTTTCATTGTGTTTCAGTGTATCTTGAAGGATCATGCAAGTAATTGTTTCTTGTTGATGCTGTAAACAAAATGTCACTGTGCAAACCCATGTTTGTTGTTGTACTGAACACAGATTAAAATTAAACCCACTGAAATAATAATAACAATGAATAATTTCTAAGTCTTTGTTAGCCGTTTGTGAAGTTTCGTGCTCGTGCGCTACGTTCGCTCGCATCCTGTGCATCTCCTGGGGGCTAAGCCCCCCCTGTCCTTAAAAGCTAGTGACGCCCCTGCCCAGGTGCATGTCTTTGGAAGTGGGAGGAAGCCGGAGTACCCGGAGGGAACCCACGCAGTCACGGGGAGAACATGCAAACTCCACACAGAAAGATCCCGAGCGCAGGATCGAACCCAGGACCTTCGTATTGTGAGGCAGACGCACTAACCCCTCTTCCACCGTGCTGCCCCTCTTCACTAATGGAAATGTACAAAACATTTGAAATGGTCTTGAATTAGGGATGGCAAAGAAATACAACTTTGAATTTGTTGAATCTAGGGTTGTACGGTATACCGGTATTAGTATAGTACCACGATACTAATTAATCATATTCGGTACTATACCGCCTCTGAAAAGTACCGGGCCACGACCCCCCCGCACCCCTGTCGTCGTCACGTCGTGTCATTGCTGGTTTATGAGCAGACGAGCATGTTCGGCAGCGCACAATCACGGAGTACTTACAAGCAGACACAGTGTGTAGACAGAAAAGGGAGAATGGACGCATTTTGGCTTAAAAAACTAACAATAAAGGTGAAGTTTTAACACTGAAACACCCACCGAAAGAGGTGCTTTAAGACATGGCTAGCTAGCTAGCGGCGAACGTCCATTCGCAGTCGGCAGTATTTTAGCTACTTCTAAATCACTAATCCTTGTCTCCACGGCGACAAATAAAGTAAGTTTCTTACAAGTATCATCCCTGCAGGACGAGGAATAGCTAAACATGCTTCACTACACACCGTAGCTCACCGGCGTCAAAATGTAAACAAACACCATTGGTGGATCTACACCTAACATCCACTGTAGTGATACCATGTACAGGAGCGTATCTAGTCGCTACTACTATGATTATGTCGATATTTTTGGGCATCACAACATCTTCTTTGTTTAAAAAAAAAAAATGATATTATGTTTATAAACTCAGGAAATATGTCCCTGGACACATGAGGACTTTGAATATGAGCAATGTATGATTCTGTAACGACTTGGTATTGGATTGATACCCAAATTTGTGGTATCATCCAAAACTAATGTAAAGTATCAAACAACAGAAGAATAAGTGATTATTACATTTTAACACAAGTGTAGATAGAACATGTTAAAAGAGAAAGTAAGCAGATGTTAACAGTAAATGAACAAGTAGATTAATAATACGTTTTCTACCACTTGTCCTTAATAATTTAGACAAAATAATAGAATATAAATGACACAATATGTTACTGCATATGTCAGCAGACTAATTAGGAGCCTTTGTTTGCTTACTTACTAATAAAAGACAAGTTGTCTTGTATGCTCACTATTTTATTTAAGGCAAACTTGCAATAAGAAACACATGTTTAATGTACTGTAAGACTTTTTGTTAAAACAAAGCCAATAGCAATTTTTGTGGTCCCCTTTATTTAGAAAAGTATCAAAGTATCAAAATAATTTTGGTACCGGTACCAAAATAATGATATCGGGACAACGCTAGTTGAATCAACAAAGCTGCAGTGGAATCATGTAGACTTTTTGATCTTGCAAAACCTTCAGAAGACATCTCCTCAGAAACATTTGTCAGTCTGCACGTATTTTCAATTGTGTCCAAGGTTGAATTTTTGTGTGTGCCCAGTGTTTAGTGACATTACGCTTCAAGTTCAGGATGGAAGTGTAATTGTTGCTGTCATAGCTGCATTTATGATGGAAATCACCAGAACTTTGCTTGTGTGGAAAATACACATTTTGCTCAAAGAAGAAAGAAGAAAAACAGTAACTACAGTATTTTTCAGGGGTGTACTGATTTTCACTTCCGATACAATGCCAATATTGGAGCTGTGCGCATTGGCCAATGCTAACATTGATCCGATACAATATGGAATCATACATATGTTTATTATTTTGTATTGTGGAATGTTAGAAAAGATTTGATCAAGTGAAATTAGTCAAACAGAAAAATGGTAACATATTTACTATTAAGTTGGAGCAGCATGGCTCAGGTGGTAGAGTGGTTGGCCCCCAGCTTGTTGGTCGTGGGTTGTGGGTTTGAGCCTCAGTCCATGTTGAAGTAACCATGGGCAAGATACTGAATCCCCACTTGCTCCTGATGCTGCGTCATCGGTAAGTGAATGTGGAAATAGTGTCAAAGCGCTTTAAGTACCTGAAAGGTAGAAAAGCGCTGTACAAGTATAATCCATGTATCCATTACTAACTGTATGGAATGGACTTATGCTGTCTTTCAGAGGAAGTGGAGTGGTATTTTGTTTTTTAGTGACACCTAGTGGCCACAATAATTCATAAAGTTAAGCTCATGATGCAGTACGGTAAGTTAAATGATGTGGACACATTTGTTACTGGATACTTTCTAATTCTCTTCTGCTTTTGTAAGTAATACAGAATGTACAAAAGTATTTTTGGAGCAAAATAACGCGTGCAATCCAATTCACATGCCTGTTGTCTGTATATCAATCTTTGTGTGTGTAATCAGATCCACGTGTGCAGGTTTTAAGTTGTCTGTCCATATTATGATTTGTCTGTGTGTAAAAAATATATGTCTGTCCGTAGTTCTTCGATCAGCTTGTGTAAAAAAAAAAATGTGTGTGCCTATTTAGATGTGTGTGAAGCAGGAACCCTCTATTGGCTGTCTTTTTACACGTGACTTCTGCTGTGCATGACTTGTCTGCCTGTAGAGCGATTTGAACCTGTCATAGGATTTTTCTGGAACTTCCGCTTGCCTTTCCTGATACTGACCACTAGTCGGTGCCTTACAGCCAGTCACAATCGTGTTGGTGTTGAAGCCAAAAACAATGGACTGTTTATCACTTGCTGTAAATAGAGGTTCATTGTTTTAGCAATAACGTAGTTGTCAGAAGTATTTTTGTATTCAAAAGAGTGATCATGTAATAACATCATGGGACTTAAATGCTTCTACTGAGGTAGCATCTCGAACTGTTACCGGGAGGGCATTCCAGAGTACTGGAGCCCGAATAGAAAACGCTCTATAGCCCTCAGACTTTTTTTGGGCTCTGGGAATCACTTATAAGCCGGAGTTCTTTGAACACAGATTTCTTGCCGGGAAATATGGTACAATACAATCAGCAAGATAGGATGGAGCTATACCGTTTAGTATTTTATACTTAAGTAGTAAAACCTTAAAGTCGCATCTTAAGTGCAAAGGAAGTATAGCCAGTATAGGCGTAATATGAGCAAACTTTCTTGTTCTTGGCAAAAGTCTAAAGTCTAGCAGCCGCATTTTGTCCCAGCTGTAATCTTTTAATGCTAAACATAGGGAGGCCCGAAAATAATACGTTACAGTAATCGAGACGAGACGTAACGAACACATGAATAATGATCTCAGTGTTGGCCGATCTGATTCACGGATGATCAGTATCAGAATCGGCAGCATAAACCCTGATGGGAACATCCCTGCCTATTTCCTATTTTGAAGCTGTGACATTGAGATAAAATACAACAAAGTCTTAATACTCTAAATGAAGCCAATGCCCACGTTTTGTAGCACAAATAGACGGAGTAACAAAGTAACGGAACAAGTAACAGAGTAACGAAACAAAATAGGTCAGTTAAAAAAACAACGCTGGTTACAGGGAACACACAAAGTTTGAAACCATGAGTGAAGTCATGCATGTTGTATAACTTCTATGTCCTCACAGCAATAGATTTCATCAGGAATATGATGGAGAAAAATCCCACAAAGCGCTTCAGCACTGAACAGGCCCTGCAACACCCTTGGTGAGTGTTTTATCAAACATTAACAAACATCTGCCCTTCTGAAGACATTGTGTATTTCAACACAACCAACAAATCACTGACCTTATTGCAGGATTGCTGAAAAAACAGCTAAAGACAAAGACATTTATCACTCCGTCTGTGAGCAAATGGAACGAAACTTTGCCAAATCGAAATGGAAGGTTAGTAGCACTGATAGTTTGATCTCCAAAATACGTTAGACTAACTGTATAACTCAGGCTGAGCACATTAATTGTGCAGATTGTTTAAGTGTAATGATGCGTTTCTTGTGCTGCTACCAGCATTGTTTGACAAAAGGCATACAAAACAAATACCAATTCTTTAACATATTTCTGTGTGCCTTTTCAACAGCAAGCCTTCAATGCAAGCGCGGCCATCCAGCACATGAAAAAGCTGCAGGTGTCCCACACGTCTTCTGCATCGCTCTCACTGCCCCACATCATTTTACAGACCTCCTCTCAGGCTGACCTGGGAAACCATGAAACGGATCACCCCCTCGATCCCAACGGCAATCCCTTCCACGTCACTTGCAGCGCTGAGTCCAGCAAAAGTCTTTGCCCACCGCTCAGAAGCCATCATAGTGAACGTGACTACGTGCTCGCGGAACCGAGAGAAGTCCCCTCGCAGGACTCGGAGAACGACGTCTCTTTCATGTCCTCCAAAAGGTCATACATAATGCCGTGATCCTTGACGCTGTTAGCACTAAAGATAAAACCCTGTTGTGTTGTTATCACATTACAGCATGTTCCTGTCTAAAGATGAACCCTGTTGTGTTGCAGTATGGATGCAGTGGCTCGGAGGAAGGACGGGCCCCTTCAATCTGGTGTGTGCTCCATCATGTGATTATTCAGCTAACCGGAAGATGATTTCACAAAAGTAAAGACTCGACTCTCCTTTGTCTGTCTTCAAAACAAACATTTTTGAAGAATTGCTGCTGAAATACTAAGCAACATTGTATTCAATTGACATGACAAAATAGCATCCTTTGGTTTGAACACGTCATACACGTGTCTGCTGATCAGCATGTCTCATTTTCTCAAGAACAACAGTTATATCGGAATGGCTGAAATCCCTCTACACAACAGCGAACTTTCTCTGAAGTGGTGTTCATAATGTATCACACTTATGTACTCAAAATACTAAGTGAAGCACACAAGTGTAACACACATATTTATACAAAAGACAATTGAGATACAGCTTGTATGCAGATGCTATGATTCAGACACTAAGTAATGTTGCTTGTTAGTTTGACAAAGCTCATGAGCTTCACCTGGTTAAATGTCAACAACATAACTTTGTATTCTACATGTCCTCATTGACTGGATCTGCATTTTTAATGTACACTGTAAATTAGTTCATCAATTAATATTGAAAAATTAAAGCTACTAAAATATTCTTTGAAGTGATAAGAGTCATTTAAGATTGACGAGAGCACTATTACCTGGTAAAAATAAGTAGTGTTTGCCGTTTTGTAATTCTGTGTATTGATGTGACTTGCTCTTGATGAGTAAGCGAATTGAATGAAAAGTGCCACAAACTGAATAAAGATGCAGTCAACCAAACACGTGTAATTTTGCATCATTTTTTTGATTGTTATGATTGCAAATATGTGCTACAACTTGTTAAGCACTTGTGTAAGTCTTTGTAACACACAGTGATGTATTGTAAGTAAAGCTTTTATTCAAATATAAGGGATTCTGCAGAAACAATAGCAACACAAAATAAATAACGCAGTAATAATGTTCACAGATGAGTGCGGTGATAGATTACTGATAGTAATAAGATTCCTGACATGGAACTTGTGAATTAATATGTTAAAACCCTATGGGAAAAATGTGCTTCTGTGGCAGGCAGCTTGGTGTCCTTAGCCCTGGCAGGTACTCAGGTCATAGGCTTTCTTTCGAAGTGTGACCAGAAGGCCTTTAAGTTTGTCTTCCAGGCCCTCAAGATTTGTTGACTTCTGAATGATCTCATCCTGCAACTGCTTGAGGGAATCTGCTTTTCCTATAAAAAACAACAAAAAAAAAACCATGTGAATGGTTATCATGGGGATGTTAATTTAAAAAATCAACAAAATGAACACTCTTTTAACATGCCTGTAACATGCCTGTAACACGCTTGTACCATGCATGTAACACATTTGTAACGTGTATGTAACACGTTTGTAACATTCTTGTACAACATAAATTTTTTTAATGGTTATCATGGGGTTGTTAAATTAAAAAATCAACAAAATGAACACTGTTAACATGCCTGCAACATGTTTGTAACATGCCTGTAACACGCTTGTACCATGCAAGTAACACGTTTGTAACATGCATGGAACACGTTTGTAACATTCTTGTAACCTGCTTGTAACATACATATAACATGCCTGCAACATGCCTGTAACACGCTGGTAACATGTACATAACATGCCTGCACATGCTTGTAACAAGTCTAACACTTGGGACGTGCATGTAACGCCTGCGACATGCATGTAACATGCTTGTAAAACAATTGCAACATGCCTGTAACATGTTTGTAACATGCTTGTAACATGTCAGAACACACTTGTAACATGCCTGTAACACAATTGCAACATGCCTGTAACATGCATGTAACAATGCCTGTAAAATGCTTGTAACATGCCTGTAACATGCTTGTAACATGCCTGTAACACCTTGTATTACGCTTGTAGCATGCCTGCCACTGGGTGAACTGACAAAGCTAATTCATTTTCATTATTTAAATTAATTATTTAAATGATTATTATTTAAAATAATTAAATTAATTAATTATACGACAGTGTGGGCATGGGTGAAGTGTCTTACCAAAGGACCCAATGGCAGCAAAATACATTTATACAAATTCCTCAAAATGATAAAAAATATGTACATGATATCTAAGGAAAGAAGGAAGCACTGATCTTTATTTTGTCACATATGTAATTTTGAGCAAAAAGTATCCCTGCATTAATCCATCATCTTGAGGAGCAGTGGTCACCGTGTGGCCCGCGAACCGGATGTAGTCATAGGTTAGCATCTTGGGCAGTGAAGCACCAATGTGTGGGCGACACTGGTGGCAATGTGACTTGTGCAAAGGACACAACAGCAGTGACTGGGATAGAGGAAGCTGGATTTGAACTGGAAACCTTACAGTTACTGAATGGCCCGCTCTAGCTCCCGAGCCACTAAGAAGTTTAGCTGATTTAGGCAAAACTCCTCTATGTCTCAACAATCACAGCATGTAGATGCTATAGATAGCTTATGCAGTGAAAGAAGGAGTGAATATAAATAATGAAAAGCCAGGAGGGTATGTGAGGCAGGCTAAGCACTTTCTGCACATTTGGCATCTTTGAAGTACAAATTAATTATACTGTAGTACATGTAAGCATTACTATAATCCGGTTTAGGAGTGAAAGATGCTCCCCTGCAATGCAAATTTGTCGCTGAGTTACCTTCCAGCGCATCCAACATGTTGTCAGTGGTGTTGGTCAGCTCCACAGCATCGGTCCGCAGTTTCGCCAGCCGATCGGCCCCCGCTCCCGCCTCTCCACCGGACCCCCCTGTAGCAGCCTTATCTTTAAGACGATCCAGCTCCTCCAGAGCCGTCAATATCTCCTACACGAGACACACACACAAAGATAATACATCATGTATTCTACATGACTAACTATTTAATACCAGGATGTACAGTAAAGTACGGTATATTATGTACAGTATATTGCAGGAACGTAAGTCCTGAATCCACTAATGACCTGATTGGCAGCTTCTGCTTCTTCTCCAGCATTGTCGGCCAAATTCTGTGCGTCCTCAGCATCTTTGTCGCTTTTCTGCAGCAAGTCTTCGAGCTCATCCAGTTGAGGTTTGGTTGGATCAATCATTTCTGATACATCATCTAAAGTCTCCTCTGCTGGGTTCAGGTTGTTTTTGGCCTAGATACAAAATATTGTAAATTGTTATTATTGTCAAGGATATTGAGCTTCTCTGTGCCCATGACAAAACAAGAATGATGAGTCATACAGAATTTTTCAATTTCATTTCTTATTTGGCACCTTAGTCAACTTGGCGTTCAAGTCGTCTACAAAATCCATGTTATTCTGCAGTCTGCCTTCCATGTCTGAAATTAAGCCATCCGCTGAGGTGAACCCTGCCAGAAGTTTATCAACCTTGGCCTTCACTCCCTTGGCTGTATCTCTGTGGATGTGGCATCAAAAGAAAGAGCACACATTAATACTCCAAGACATTTATACAAAACATTAACATGTAGGGAATTTCAGAAGAAAATGTTGGACCTGGCTTCTTCGGCGTCTTTCAATAGTTTTTTGGCAGAATCCAACTGTGGTTCTGCTTGATTTAAAATGGATGTACTGTCTGGGAGGTTCTTGGCAAGATTTTTCAGATCGTCCAGTTTCTTCTTTAGAGCTGGTTGGCTCAGAGGCAGTTTGGTATTCAGGATCCAGTCGCTGACTTCCTGAACGTGACTTAGGTTGGATTTAGGGTCTGGACCCAGAAATAAGGCATAGTATTACTTCTTTACCACTAGTATTACTTACAGTATTACTTTAAAACAAACTCAGTGCCAGAGTGCAGTTGTCATCAATATTATAATCTTGATTTCAATTTTACTCTTTGTACTGCATCTCTTCTCCTGTTGCACGACCAAGTTATTGTAAATGTTTACCTGACAAAAAGTCTTTGAGCTCTTTCAGGACATCCTCTGCTTCTTGTAAGTCGCCTTTGAGGTTGTTTTTGGCCTGCGTCATCTTTTTGGACAGATCCCCCGATGACTGTCTCACATCATTGGTGACATCTTGTGTTTTTAGGAGCTGTGACAGAGATTAATATTGTTCATTGGTGGTGAAAGGATGTACATAATATACCCTGCAGCTGACTGTTGACCAGTAAGGTTGTAGTCTGCCTTTTGTTCAGTCAGCTGGGATAGGCTCTAGCTCATAACCCTTGACTGTATAGAAAATACATCAATGGATAAGTATGTATGGAACTATTTTTGTTAATGACCAACAGGGCAAGTTATAACTGTTAAAGATGTAGAAACACCTCGTATTATCGCATAAGTGCCCCAGCATTTGATTACAATGATGAACTGCAAGAAGGAGATGCAAGAATGAAGGGAGACAACCAAGTCAATGCTTTTGACGACCTAAAAACGAGCTGCGGAATGGAATAATATAAAACTTTCGAATGTCTTGACGTTCACTCAATAAGCTCTGTGGATTGATGGAAGGAGTTTTCAGTCCGAAGGAAAAGGCAGTTCATGCCCCAATATCACTTTAGATGAGGGTTGCTATTGTTCTGTACAAGCTTGCAGGTTGTGCGGAGATATTTCTAATCATTGTGGAGGGCACCAATGCAGCGTGAAGAGGTTTCATACATTCATATATTTGGCATATTAATGAAGACAGAGACGCAAAATGGATAGCATGCCATATTTTGCTCACCAAACAGACGCTGAATGTTTAGTGGCTCACTAAAGCTGAATCTGTTTAGCACGCAGCCTTTACAACTCAGCTCATCCTATGTATATTCAGGCTAAAAAAATTAAAGGTTGTGGATCATCATTTTTGCCAAAGTAGTCTTTGTTGTCTCTCATGAAGTGTACCATGAGTAGTAGCGTTGTTTTTATTGAAGGGAAAAACAAACGTTGTGATGTGTCCGTGAAATTAATAGGCCGTTGTATGCTTAAAATAAGCAGCATCCTAAATATTACATGCTGTTATGTATGTGCTTGTTACTACATTACATTATATACTTATATACATGTACAGCGTGTATGTAAAATGATGAAGGAGGCTTTTGGATGTTTTTAGAGCGACTTCCATTGGCACCATTGTTATCTGACTTTTGCTAGCGTTTATTTACGAGTTAAAATGCATAAAAAAAGAAAGAAATATGTGTTGTTGTCATACACAAGGATTGTCAATGATAGACAAAATTCCTAAAAAAGTTCAGTTCCCATTAAAAAAATGAGCTAGTGTTTCCTATATATTTAATTACTGTATTTGTGTCAGCCTGCCACACATGCAATTTTGGTCCTTCCGTGTCACCCTTGCTTATTAACAAATTATAATGTAACTGTGGCGGTATGAATCGTAACCCCCCCGTCACAACTTTGCCAGAGAATAAGATGCAGAAGAAGGAATCTTTGGTGGCAATTAGCGATGTACTGTATGTACGCAGTAAAAGTGAAAAGAGATGAGGAAGTAAAGTGTGTCTTGTGTCATGCATTGGTAATGAAAAACAAGCAGTCATGAAAGGCAACTTTTTCACCGTGTAAGTGAGAGTGGAGATCGGCCTCCACAAGCCAGGCAGGGAGTGTTAATACTGCGTGCAGAAAACCTGCACAACCTGTGACATTAGTTTAGTATCAGCTTCCAATAAAGTACCACTGATAGTCACGCACACACTAGGTGTGGTGAAATTACTCTCTGCATTTGACCCATCACCTTGTTCAGCCCCCTCGGAGGTGAGGGGAGCAGTGAGCAGCAGCGGTGGCCGCGCTCGGGAATCATTTTGGTGATTTAACCCCCAATTCCAACCCTTGATGTTATTACATGGGTAATGGGTCCCATTTTTATAGTATTTGGTATGACTCGGCCGGGGAGTGAACTCACAACCTACCGATCTCAGGGCGGACACTCTAACCACAAGGTCACTGAGCCGGATTAACAAAAAATGTTGTTAAAATTAAAGTATTCCCAGGTTTTTCTCTGGTGGATACAATAATAATATTATTCAGTGGAATGACTTGTACCTGCTCTGCTGCTTCTGTGATTTTGTTGCTGAGTTGTTCCAGTCGATCTTTCGCTTCCGTCACATCTGCATCAGCCGTCTTTGCCAGAGGAAGCGCGCCAACGCACTTTGTGTCCTTCTCACAGGGCAACGTAGGCTCTGGTGGACACAAGTCGTCCCCCTCACACTGCAGTGGGGTGCAGGGCTTGGTCCGAACACTGCCACATACCTGCAAAATATTCCTCATTCACTCCAATTCTTTCACTTCACGGATAATTCAATTTGCATTATTCAAGGGATCTTTCTGTGTGGAGTTTGCTTCTTCTCCCCGTGACTGCGTGGGTTCCCTCCGGGTACTCCGGCTTCCTCCCACCTCCAAAGACATACACCTGGGGATAGGTTGATTGGCAACACTAAATTGGCCCTAGTGTGTGAATGTGAGTGTGAATATTGTCTGTCTATCTGTGTTGGACCTGTGATGAGGTGGTGACTTGTCCAAGGTGTACCCCGCCTTCCGCCCGAATGCAGCTGAGATAGGCTCCAGCACCCCACGCAACCCCGAAAGGGACAAACGGTAGAAAATGGATGGATGGATGTATATTCAACATATTTGCAATACTTCATTTATATGAATGACTATATGCAGTATATACTGCATATACTGTATTTTATTTTCTTTAGCTCTTCGTTCAGCCGTTAAAAATTCACCATATTTTTGTGTTTCTTTTTTCCTGATATTGCTATCTCTCAGGATTGCTACAGTACAACTATCACCACAGCTGCCTGCAACTGGGGTACTGTCTGATGAGGTACTCCATTGATCTTGTGTTCTTGTGCTGCCATGATTTGTGCCTCTGTGCTACCTTTCCGAGCCCCTGCTATGTTTTCCAGATGTCAGCCATTTGTTGAATTTGTAAGTGGTACAAGGCATGCAGGAACTTGTCTTTCCATGACAGCCCATCTGGCTCCTCGTCCTGACTGGGCTTTGTTCCCCGAGGGCCATCTTCTCGATGTATTCCTGGAGGCCTGTTGTTTCTTCTAGATAGTGCCTGTGACACTCACTCGTCCTCGGGCTCCCTCTTTTCGCTTTGTGCATGTGTCATCTAGGGTTGTACGGTATACCGGTATTAGTATAGTACCGCGATACTAATGAATCATTTTCGGTACTATACCGCCTCTGAAAAGTACCGGTCCACCACCCACGTCGTCGTCACGTTGTGTCATTGCTGGTTTACGAGCAGACAAGCATGTTCCGCAGTGCACAATCACAGAGTACTTACAAACAGACAATGTGTGTAGACAGAAAATGGAGAACGGACGCATTTTGGCTTAAAAACTAACGATAAAGGTGTGTAAGGTGTATAACACTGAAACGCCCACCGGAAGAGGTGCTTTAAGACATGGCTAGCTAGCTAGCGGCTAAATTCCAGCCCCAGTCGTCAGTGTTTCATCCCTGCAGGACGAGGAATAGCTAAACATGCTTCACTACACACCGTAGCTCACTGGCATCAAAATGTAAACAAATGCAATTGGTGGATCTACACCTAACATCCACAGTAATGATACTAAGTACAGGAGCGTATCTAGTCGATACTACTATGATTACGTATATATTTTTTTGGCATCACAACATCTTCTTTAGTTTTTTTAAAATTTAGATTATGTTTATAAACTCAATAAATATGTCCCTGGACACACGAGGACTTTGAATATGACCAATGTATGATCCTGTAACAACTTGGTATTGGATTGATACCCAAATTCGTGGTATCATCCAAAACTAATGTAAAGTATCAAACAACAGAAGAATAAGTGATTATTATATTTTAACAGATGTGTAGATAGAACATTTTAAAAGAGAAAGTAAGCAGATATTAACAGTAAATGAACAAGTAGATTAATAATTAATTTTCTACCACTTGTCCTTAATAATTTTGACAAAATAATAGTTTGATAAATGACACAATATGTTACTGCATATGTCAGCAGCTAAATTAGGAGCCTTTGTTTGCTTACTTACTAATAAAAGACAAGTTGTCTTGTATGTTCACTATTTTATTTAAGGACAAACTTGCAATAATAAACATATGTTTAATGTATCCTAACATTTTTTGTTAAAATAAAGCCAATACTGCAATTTTTTTGTGGTCCCCCTTATTTAGCAAAGTACAAAAAAGTACAGAAAAGTATTGAAATAATTTTGGTACCCGAACCGGTACCAAAATATTGGTATAGGGACAACACTAGTGTCATGTTATTCTTGCCGTTCAGTTGAATCTTCAGGTTCTGCCTCATCATCAGTGGGTGTTTGGTTGTGGCTGACCTATACGAGCTGCCCCCTCATGGTTACTATTGGCCTGTGGGGACTCCAGGTATTTGTAACTGTACAGTAAGTCTAATATGTTGCGGTGTTGTGTTAAAGCGGATGACTTAAGTTGTGTTTGGTACCTTTTTAGCAACAGGAGTGAGGTCCGGGCGGGCCGCCATGCTCTGGTTAAGTTTGGTAATATCTCGAGTGTTGTTATGGTACTCCTTTCTCTGAAGATCCAAAGTATCCTCTCTGACGTCCGCCGACTCCTTCACCGTGTTCTTACTGGCGTTTACTTTCTTTGCAGCATCTGTTGAATCATCGTAGGCGTTTTTGATGGCAGAAAAAGCTCCTGAATGAGAGAGAAAAAACAAGTCATCAGATCAGAGTGTGAATCAGAAGAAGTATGTTTGAGTGTGAAATGTTGAATGCAATGAAATTCAACAGTGTCACTGTTGTGAGGAAAAGTCACAAGAATCATGGAGAATCCCACAGATGTACAGGAAATGTAAAATATTACTTCTAAAATACTCTTCTCAACTATTCATTTAATATGCCGTTATCTTTTGTTATTAAAGTGTTGTAGTATTAATCACAGTGCTTAACTGCAGACTTGCCTGACTCTTAAGAATGTTTAAATGACACTAGGGGTTTCCTGAAACAACTTTTTCACTTTTGATACAATACCAATATTGCAGCCTTGAAATGCCAATCCGATATGATACCGGCAGTAATAATACATACTTTTTTACCTATTTTGTAGTGTGGAATGTTGAAGAAAGTTTGATGTCCCTCAAGTCCCTCCAAAAACGGATTAACTCGCTGGACTATAAAAACAATATAACATACACCCGTAAACGTGGATGCATATGCAAAAGTGCAATGTATTTATCTGTACAGTAATCTATCTATTTATATATGCACCTTCTTTTGTAAATACAAACACTCTGCACCTTATTGCTCTTTTATCTTGCACTACAATGAGCTATCCATCCATCCATTTTCTACAGCTTGTCCCTTTTGGGGTCGCGGGGGGTCGCCCTGGACAAGTCGCCACCTCATCACAGGGCTACAATGAGCGTATGCAACAAAATGTTGTTCTTATCTGTACTGTAAAGTTCAGCTTTGAATGACAATAAAGGAAGTCTAAGTCTAAGTCTCTAATCGAGTGCTAAGTTGTTGTGATCACTTGGGCTCTGCTTGCTGAATCCTGGCGCTGCTCGATAAAAGAGTCTGGAATTGACAGTATACTATTTAGTTTTGTATATTATTTTCACACATTTCTGAGTCTCGTTTGCAAGTATGCATTCGGTTCAGTTTGTCCTAGATGTGTTGCCGTAGTCATGAAGTAGTCTTTGCCATTAGGTTGAATTTGCCAGTCTTGTCTTTTATTGAGTCCTAAAAAGTATTTATGTTGTAAATATATGGACAATGCCAAATTTGTAGGCGTTGAAATCGTTCCGTCAAGCCGATAATGGTAGTTAGTAGCATGTATATGGTATATCCAATGTAAATTAGCATCAAGCTGGCACATACGGTATGTTTTAATGCATTTCTTTTATGTTGGCATGTTAGAGTAATTTTGTATTTTATTGAAGTTATATTGACATACTTTGTCTTTGTGTAAAGTTTTACAGTGTTTTAAAGTAGACTTTTAAAAGGCTGTGATGAGGTGGCGACTTGTCCAGGGTGTACCCCTCCTACCGCCCTAATGCAGCTGAGATAGGCTCCAGCTGTCTTCTGTCTGCTAAGCTAGCAAGAAAAGAGATTAACGGGAGGAGAACAAATGTATCGGAATTCTTATGCCGGACGTTTGAGATGCAGGCTGATACAATCTGATACCTGGTTTTTTGCTGATATCGGCCTGATATCCAATATCAATTTATTTGTGGTAATTGACCAAACTTCCAATCTTCACTCTTCATTTTAGCCAAACAAGTAGAAAAATACTGTTTTTACTTGTTTTCCCTCGCTGTAATGCTTGTAATGTCAGTAACTTGTCCGTTACGCATCTTAACAGCTTTAGCGCTGACCTGTGTTGCTGGGATTGACAGAGTTGTCCATGGCATCTTTCTTGGCTTTGAATTCCACACTCAGGATGACCAACAGGGACCTCAGGTTGTCAAGCTCTTTGTTCACATCTTCTCTTTTTGCCAGAGGTGAGAGGTCGTCATTCAAGTCGTCCATCTGGTCTCTTTGAACAAAGACAACATTGTGATTTAGAATTGAGCAGGATGAGATCACTATATTCATATCATGAAACACATTCAACCAGAAACATCTCCAATACCTTATTTTGTTTAGCTTGGACCGAGCATCATCAATCTTTCTGGAAGAAAGGGGCGGAAGGGAAACAGAGCCCTGAATCAAATTAAGACGAGATTCCAGGGCTCTAAATCGAGGCTCAAACTGTCCAAGGTCACCAGAACCTCCTGGAGAAGGACCTATTGCCGGGGTGAATCCCTTCAGAGCTAAACTGAGGGATTGTCGCTGCGAATCCAAGGAGAAGAAGCAGGAGGGACACGCCTGACAGGAAGGGTACGAATCACATCTTCCTCGACTGCATGAGTCACAGCGAGCACCTGTGACGCCAAGACGACACAAACAGCTTCCTGTCTGCTTGTCACAAACTTCAGTGCCTTCAGGATTGCACATACAAGCTGTGGAAGGCCAAAGAAAGACATGAAATATAACATAATGAAATGTACTGTATATACCAATTCATGCTTTTACAACTCGGTGTTGCTTGCTGTCAGTCATCTCCTTTATCATGTCATAGAAATGTTATTACCGTAATTTCCGGACTATAAGCCGCTACTTTTTCCCCTCGTTCTGGTCCCTGCGGCTTATACAAGGGTGCGGCTTATTTACGGCCTGTTCTTTTCCGACACCGACAAAGAGGATTTCGGTGGTTTTAGTACGCAGGAGGAAGACGATGACACAATGATTAAAGACTGACTTTTCATATACCGGTAGGCTGGTTATTTTGATAACGTACATGCGAGCACTTTGTATTACTTTGCACCGTTGTATTATTTGTATTCTGCACGAATGCTGTTCGCCATGTCAAAGATGTGAAAGTTTGATTGAATGATTGAAAGATTTATTGTTAATAAATGGGACGCTTTGCGTTCCCAAACAGTCATCTCTGTCCCGACAATCCCCTCCGTGGTAGCAGGAACCCCTATATACTACGGTAATTACACATCAAAACCCTGCGGCTTATAGTCGGGTGCGGCTTATATATGGAGCAATCTGTATTTTCCCCTAAATTTAGCTGGTGCGGCTTATAGTCGGGTGCGGCTTATAGTCCGGAAATTACGGTATATCAGCTTCCAAATCACATAAATAAACTTGTTGATACAAGTAATAACAACAAGTAAGACATGAAGAAACGTTTTGATACAAGTAACAACAACAACTAGTAACACGTAAAGAAATGTTTTGATACAAGTAACACCAAGAAGTAACATGTAAACATATACTACATGTACAAGTGCAAGAAGACGCTACAAGCAACAACTAACAAGTCAATAAACTTCTGATGTATCAAGAAACAACAAGTAAATAGACTTTTTGATTCAACAAGTAACAAGAAAAACCTTTTTTTGATGCAGAAAGTTACAAATAAATACACTTTTTAATGCATCAAGTAAAAACAAAAAGCAATACCTAAGTAGACAACAACAAGCAACAAGTAACAAGTAAATAAGCGTTTTGACGCATCATGTAACACTAACACACAATACTTAAGTAAATGTTTTGACGCATCAAGTAAAAATACGTAAGTAAATGCACAAAAGTAGGTAAGTAAGTAACAAGCAACACGTAACAAGAAGTAACAAGTAAATAAACTTTTTGATGCAAAAAGTAAATAGTAAATTGGTTTTTGATTTAACAAGTAACAAGTAAATAAATGTTTTGATACAAGTAACAACAACAAGTGACATGCAAATAAACTTTTAGATACTAGCAACAACAAGAAGTAACACGTTAAAGGACAAAAAGACGCTACAAGTAACAAATACATAAACTTTTGATGCAACAGCTAACAACAAGTAAACAATACAGAACAAGAAAATATAATTTTTGAAGCAAGTAAAAACAATTAAAAGATAAATATACTTTTGCCTGCAATAAGTAAAAACAGCAACACATAAACTATTGATGCATCAAGTAACAACAAGCAACAACTGAACAGACTTTTTGATGCAACATTTAACAAGTAAATAAACTTATTGATCCTTCAAGTAACAACAAAAAAGCAAAACGTAAGTAGACAACAATATGCAAGAGTAACAAGTACATTTTTTGACGCATCAACTACCAACAACAAGCAATACGTAAGTAAATGTACGTAAGTAGGTAAATAACAGGCAACACATAATAGCAAGTAAATCAACTTTTTGACGCATCAAGTAACAACAAGCAATATGTAAGTAAATGTATGTAAGTAAGTAACAAGCAACATGTAACAAGTAACAAGTAAATACACTATTTGATGCAACAAGTAACTAGTAAATAGATTTGTTATTGCAACAAGTAAATACACTTTTTGATACAACAAATAACAAGTACATAAACTTGTTGATGCATTGCAACAACTAACTGGTGAATATTTTTTATTGCAACAAGTAGATTAACTTTTTGATGCAACAAGTAACAAGTAAATCTACTTTTTGATGCAACAGAAACTCATCTCTTCTTGTGTCCACTTGACAAATGTAGTCAAGGCTACGTTCACACTGCACTATATGATCATGTCCAATTGGTATTTTCTTTGGTCAAATCTGACCTTTTTGATGACATATTGGTCGGATGAACACGACCCGATTGTTCGGACTGCAGTCGCATCGAATAAATATTTGAGTCATATCCACATATGAAAAAGGACTGCGTCGGATTTGGAAACATCGGAATTAAACAGTTCACAATGACATGAAAAAATCTAATACAGATCAAATACAGTATGCGCAAACAAATATGTATGACCTGCAGTGTGAACAAAGCCAAAGACTGTAAAAGTAACACTTTTATCTTTACTTTAACTGTTATTGTGATTGGGTAATGACAAGGTAATGAAAACTCTTATGCAAACGTCAGTTAAAAGTGTCCCAATATAAGACAAAAGAAGTAAGAATGACTTACGCTTGCAGCCCATGAGAGGGTCTCCATACGTGTTGGGGGGGCACTCGCCACAAGTCCGGCCTGAAAAGCCTGGCCTGCACTGACACTGTCCTGTCAACTGGAAACACAAACATCTTCCTTTACACACTGAACAATAACAAATCATATTCATAAGTATTATCATCTATTAATACATAACATACCAAGCCATACATTATTTGAACATTTTCAAATGAATGACATTGTTTTTATTGTATCAAAACATGTTATTCTACATTTACTGTGAAAAGTTTTACTTTGTCAACAACGTAAATAAATAAATGAAACAATATTTTAAGCAGTCACGTGATTCATATATTTTTAAACGTAACAGTATAACAGTAACGTAACAGTTGATAATAGTAGTTTACTTTATCCCAATTTAGTAGAATAGAAAGGTCTAGAAAAGACTTCTTACCTGGTCACAGGTATCGCCAAACGACCGAGTGGGGTCACAGCTGCAGAGTTGGCAGCTCTGTGACAGGTGAGGTTTCCAGTATCCTCGTGCACACGCGTCACACCTCGGCCCATGGAAGTATGGCCGACACTGACACTGACCTGTCACTGCGTCGCAAACATCCGACAGCGATCCCTCTGTGGAACACGAACACTCTGGAGAGGACACAAGATGAGTTTTAACTAAGTTCCACACAAATATTGTAGTTATTATTTATGGGTGTTTCGATACAACTGTTTCACTTTTGGTACAAAACCGATATTGGAGCCTGGAATATTTGCCGACACCGATATTGAACCGATACGATCTCAGCATGACTCACACATTCATTTATTATTTTGTAGTGTGGAATATGTTAGAAAAGGTTTGATCAAGTGAAATTACTCAAATAGAGAATAATGGTAGGTATGAAAAACACTAACCTTAAAGGAGAACTGCACTTTATTTGGAATTTTGCCTATCGTTCACAATCATTATGATCCTTAAAATTATGCATTTTTTTGGTGGGGGGGATTTTAAAAATGTAAAAAACAAACGCTTGGAAAATGCAGCTAATGGGAGTCACTGTTCACCTTCAAAGCCCTCTAAAACTACTGAAAAACCCTCCATCAACATTTTACATACACACTGCAAGTCTATATATAATATAGTAACAGACACGTTCATCACAATATGTAATATGTACAATTGTTACCGTATTTTGGTCATTTTAAGCATTGCCGGAACTTATTTCCACAGCGCATTTATTTCCGTTTCCATAGCAGTGCACTTCCGACTTCCTGCAACAAATATGTGTTTCTACTTCTGGAAACAAACGCTTGGGTTTTCTAATCATGGTAACAGACAATAAAAACAACTTTTTTTGGACAGATAAGAATTTGTAACCTTTTCTTTTTTGAAGATGAATATATGGAGGATGAACTGTTGTAGAAGTTAGCATGAAGGAAGGGTGAAATGCTGGAACAGACGGAAGCCATGAGAGTGAGGTTGGGGTGACTTTGACGCTGTAAATGTGGAACCATTTATGTGATATTTCGACATAAATGGAGCGCTTACCCAAAATAAACCGGAAAAAGCATCCCCGGCCAGCTGGACCAAAGAGACAACTGTCCATCGAGTGAGTCACACTTTTATATTGATCATGATACATGCTGTCAAGCTAGCTGTGTACAAACAAAACATGAAATGTGGGCTAATACTTTAAAGATACTGTAATATGATTGTTCACATTTTTCTTTAAGTACAGATTGGGGTCCTATCGCATTGTGTTGTACATTACAAACGCAAAAGGGATTTGGGCGCTGACATAGAAGCTAGCTTATCCTTTGCCGTAGTTAGCCTATGGCTGGAAAAAGAGTTCCTCTGTGTTCGCTTTTACAATAACAATGTCGCTAAAGCTTGGTTATTATACAGGTTACAGAACGTACATTAAGTATTGTTGGGAGTTTTTGAATGCATTTTTAAAGGGATTTAGAGGTAAATATTGATTTCTCCCATTAGCTGCATTGCTAGCCACCTAGAACAAGCCGATTTTTACAAATTAGAATGCAAGAAGAAAATAAAATGTTGTCCTCTTGTGTCTCATAAGGATTGTAAATGATTGGCAAAATTCCCCCAAAAAGTGCAGTTCCCCTTTAAGAGAGACGTTTGGTGTCTTTAAGTTGAAGTAGTGTGGTATTTTTTTTTTGGCGACAACTTGTGGTCACAATAATTAATTACATTAACCTCTTGATGCAGTTAGTTGAATGATGCAGACACGTTTGTTACTGTATACTTTCTAATACACTTCTGCTTTGGAGACTTTGTATGTGTAAGCAATACGTAACTATAATTATTAGATACTTGTTTATATTGACAAATGTGCTGTTTTAGACTGCAATGTTATTCGATTTTGTGCTTACCTGTTGTGTAGCTGTTAGCTGCTTGTAGCATATGGCCTACCATGTTTACATTTTGTAAATGACTTGACTTAAACAGAAGAAAAGACCAAGCTTGTGTGCTTATTGGAGGACATTTACATGTTAACTGGCTGTCCAGCTTTGCACAGGTAAAAACACTGCAGGACTTCTTATGTCGGACAATATATAGAAGATTTTAGATGCAAGCCGATATCAGCTGATACTTATTTTTTGTTGCTATAAGGGACACCTCTATTATCATTTCACCAAAGTATTTTATATAACACACTGGAGAGTGCAGGTAATGATTCAACACAATTATTATTACAACAACAAAGTAATTATGAATACCAAAATAAACTCATACTAAACTCAAACTATGCTATAATTTGTCAGAATGTTCTTTAAAAACTCTGTCCTGAATGAATCAAATAAATAAACATACCGGTACGTACACTAATTACATAAAAATATTATACCATACACTAAAATAATTTTAAAATATGTGTTTTTCTGCTCATTTCAGAACATTTATGGACTTCTGAGGTTTCTGAGGGTTTTTTTTTAAATGTCTTCCATATTGTAACTTTAAATACGGTAGTACTTAACTGTAGGACATGTTCTACTAAACATAGCACTTTGAAAGTAGAGTACAAGTCAAATTTATACAGACATACTGTTTGTGTTTCAAACACATATTAGCAATGAAGGAACAGTAAATGGGGATTTAAAAAAAAAAGGAAATTAACTTACTTGAGCAACCCAGAGGGTTGGAAGCAGAAAGGCCGTAATATCCCATTTTGCAGCGATCGCAGCGTTGGCCTTCGACGTTGGCTTTACACGAACACAAACCTGTGTTGTCATCACACTGACCACCGTTAAACGTCCCTTCCGAACTGCACACACAACCTAGCAGCAAAAACACAAACACTCACTAGCAGGTGAATGAACGTTGAATGAATGAATGATAGGTGGTGGTCGGAGGGGCCGTAGGCGCAAATTGGCAGCCACGCTTCCGTCAGTCTACCCCAGGGCAGCTGTGGCTACGAAAGTAGCTTACCACCACCAGGTGTGAATGAATGATGGGTTTTTAACATGTAAAGCGACTTTGGGTACTTAGAAAAGCGCTATATAAATCCCAGTTATTTTTTTTAAATTTTTTATTTTATTTAGACACAGTACACACAGTACATGCAAAGATACACACACCGAATACTTTTTTTTGGTAATTCGTTACTAATTGGTCTAATGTTACCTTGTTCATGATAAATCTAAACTCAATACACTAAGGCAGTGTTTTTCAACCACTGTGCCACGGCACACTAGTGTTCCGTGAGATACAGTCTGGTGTGCCGTGGGAGATGATCTAATTTCACCTATTTGGGTTAAAAATATTTTTTGCAAACCAGTAGTTATAATCTGCAAATAATGTGCCGTTGTTGAGTGTCAGTGCTGTCGAGAGCTCGGCAGAGTAACCATGTTATACCATACCATATCAGTAGGTGGAAGCCGGTAGCTAATTGCTTTGTAGATATCGGGAACACGTCGTGTGAGACGAAAATGGTTTGTCGTGATCACAATATGCAGGCGACAGCGGGAGGCAGTGTGCAGGTAAAAAGGTACCTAATGCTAAAACCAAAAATAAACAAAAGGTGAGTGCCCCTAAGAAAAGGCATTAAAGCATAGGGATGGCTATGTAGAACGAAACTAAAACTGAACTGGCTACAAAGTAAACAGAAACAGAATGCTGGACGACAGCAAAGACTTACAGCGTGTGGAGCAGAGACGGCGTCCACAAAGTACATCCGTACATGACATGACAACAATGTCCACACAAAAAAAGATAGCAACAACTGAAATATTCTTGATTGCTAAAACAAAGCAGGTGCGTGGAATAGCGCTCAAAGGAAGACATGAAACTGCAACAGGAAAAGCCACCAAAATAGGAGCGCAAGACAAGAACTAAAACACTACACACGAGAAAACACCAAAAAACTCAAAATAAGTCACGGCGTGATGTGACAGGTCGTGACAGTACACTTACTTTGAGACGAGTTATAGTGATGCATGGTTGGTTATGGTTTAAATTCATATCCAACAATTGCGACAACAACTTTTTATTGTCTACTGGGTTTCATTTTTTAATGATTTCTGCTGGTGGTGTGCCTCTGGATTTTTTCAATGAAAATAATGCGCCTTGGCTCAATAAAGGTTGAAAAACACTGCACTAAGGATCTGATTTAGTAAAGGTTTGCGTGTATCAAAACACTTGATAACACTTGAAACTTGATAGCGCACGCAAAGCTAATCTACTAAGCTTGTGCATAAGAGGAATACGCCTCTTAAATGAGCATAACAGCGATTTAATGTGTTTGTCTTAATGAATACCTACAATACTGGGTGGATCAGATGCAAACATAATAATTTAGCAGTGTTTACTGTTTTGTTACCGCTGTTTTGCATCTTTATTTACTATGTTATGAACATAGGTGCAAACTGTCACAGTTACATACTAATGGCTGCACCGCGGTCAATGTGTGGAGGCGATCACTGCAAAGATTCATGGTGGAGAGAGAGAGAATGTGCCGTCCGTGTACGTGTCAACATATTTGAACTGACAGAAAAAAAAAATATTGGACAAACAGTCTACTCAGCAATGCCGTTGTATAATTTAATAACTGCAGGATGACTTAAAGGACAGCGTCCAGATGACTGACATTTCTCTAACAAGTTAAGTTAAAGTTAAAGTTCCAATGATTGTCACACACACACTAGTGTGGTGAAATTTGTCCTCTGCATCTGACCCATCCCCTTGTTCACCCCCTGGGAGGTGAGGGGAGCAGTGAGCAGCAGCGGTGGCCGTGCCCAGGAGTCATTTTTTGGTGATTTAACCCCCAATTCTAACCCTTGATGCTGAGTGCCAAGTAGGGAGGTAATGGGTCCCATTTTTATAGTCTTTGGTATGACTCGGCCGGGGATTGAACTCATGACCTGCCGATCTCAGAGCGGACACTCTAACCACAAGGCCACTGAGCAGGTAGTTAGTTCTCGTTGTGTGTTTTCTGCTCCAGAAAATGAATAAATGAATCTGGCAGTCATTTCCCCTAATATTAATAAATTTTTGACTAAAATGTAGATAACAAACTGTACTTGGAATTCACAATTTTCCATCTCCAGACTCGATACGGCGTCCCCTCTCCACTACAGAACTGGAGCTCATTTCCTCGCATAGACAGTGTCAACAAAAACACATAAAATTATTGTTTTAGGAACCTAATTGCATGTTTTTGTTGCCCTGGCCCATAACTACTTTAAAAATGATATGGTCAACATCATGAGCAAAAAATAAATATAAATATGATACCATAGCCTGTGTTTCCTTATCTTTAGTGTTCTTATGTGTTAAGGATAGTGCTGTCAAAATGATGCATTTAAATCGGATTGATCAAACTTTTAAATTCAGATTAGTCATGATTAATCACAGGTTATTACTCACTCGAGTAATTCAAATTAACTTAGAAAAATACCCCAAAGTGAATAATAATAAGGATATGTTTGCACTGGTGTAGGCATTGACCTGATCACTAACCATACAGCGACACCTTTCAGGTAAACATCCGCAGGGAAGGTAAGGGAGCATTCAAAATAAATTGCATGATTGATCTGCCTATGAGTAATTCAGGGTGGGCTGGTCAGTTGCATCTAAGTGCGATATATATAAAAAAAAGGCGTTAACGAGTTAACTTTGATAGACCTACTTAAGACATACGAGTTGAAAACATTTTAAAGATGTTTTGATATACCTAGTGCATTTTGAAAATACCTGACCATATTGTTCCATAACTTTCTGACTCTTAAGCTAATTTTTTTTTAGCCAATTTTATTTTGTATATATATAGCATGTCTTTAGGCCGCAGTTGGGCATGTTTTGTGATAGCCAGGTCGATTGCCTTAAACTTGAAAGCTGCATCGTAGGCATTTGTCTTCGCCATTGTTGAGGGTGAGTGCACAACTTGCAAAATGGCTGATTGAATGACTGTGTGAATGTGTTTGATCTAATGTAAACAATTTCATTGGTCTGCCGGGATCTATTCGGCAATTTCATTTGTTTGATGTAAGTACCGATATTAGAGCCTTAAGTGTTGGCTGATACCGATATGATATCAGCAGGAATCATATGGTTCATACTTTCATTATTTTGCAGTGTGAAATGTTAGAAAAGGTTTGATCAAGTGAAACTAGTCAAACACAGAACAATGGTCAGTATGAAAAACATTAAACTTATGGCATAAAAGTACTTACTTTTATCATTTTGTAGTGTGGAACATAACCTTAACCCAGATAATATTGGTAAGTTTGAAAATAATAACCTTATGACAGATATGCTTTTGTGTTTTGGTGACATTCAAAATAATTCATAAAGTTAAACTCTTGACGCAGTAAGTTGGATGATGCGGACACGTTTGTTCCTGGATACTTTCTAATACTCTTCTGCCTTAGTGACTTATTGTGGAGGGAGAGTGTGATCAGCGCGCTTGCAGGAGCAAAGGTCACCGCCTCTGTCGATGGTGTTGAGGGCGGAGCACCATCGGATAGGGGCGGGGCATGTGCTGACGGCGAGACACAGCTGGCAGGTGATTACATTTCACAGGTGGTACGTGGTAATCTAATCATCTGTTGTCTTTAACTGTGAGCAGCCGGGAGCAGAGAGAGAGAGAGAATACGGACGTGACTGAAAGGTCACGTTCTGCTGGAGAAAGACTTTTGATAACTATATGTACATTAAAACCTTGTTAAACCTGCACACTTGGCTCCTGTGCCGTATCTGACAGTGGGACTGCTAGGAAGTGACTTCCACACTTATATTGACAAATGTGCTGTTTTTGATCTGCTCTATTGTTCAATGAAGGATACTTAGTACGTTATGTCTAGCTTGTGTGCAATTGTGTGCTTCGTTGCTAGCTCCTAGCAGCCTATAGCCTAACATGTATACCTTTTGCAAAAACTTAACTAAAACAGAAGAAAAGCCCAACCTTGTGTGCGAATGGGTCAAATGCAGAGGATAATTTCACCACACCTAGTGTGTGGGTGACTATCGTTGGGACTTTAACTTATTGGAGGACATTCAGATGTTAATTGGCTGTCCAGCTTTGCACAAGTAAACATGCTGCATGACTGCTTGTATCGGAGCTTATATCGGCCATTTTACATGCAAGTCGATATCATTCGATACTTGTTTTTTCTGATATCAATATTGTATCCGGACAACCCATATGACCAGGCTAAATTTATTGGCGGCATGAAGCTTGTGAAACCGGAAAAAATACCCAATTCAGCCTGCATTATTGTATAAGCCGCAGGGTTCAAAGCGTGGGAAATAAATTGCGGCTATAGTTTTTTCGAAATGACTGTATTTTGGACGCGTATTTTACTTTTCCAATTACGTGTGCTTACGCAAACAGGCATCGGGACGATCCATCTGGCTTTGAGGGTTCTGCTGGTATCCGGGAGCACACTGGTCACACTTTGGGCCGATGGTGTGGTGCAAACATCCCTCGCACACACCGCCACCCCTCCGCCCGCTTGCTTCGTACACCGCCGGGTCAAAATGACAGCGTTGGGCATGGTTGTTACACTCGCAACCTGGGGAGATTAAAAGGAATAAAAAAATGGTTCTGAAGTTTGTGAAGTAAGTGACGTTTTCTGACGTTGGCAGGTGTGCGTGTTGCTCTCCTCCGCAGGTCTCCACGGTAGATCGTTGTAGAGGTCGTCACAGCGCTCGCAGTTGATGCCAGCAGTGTTGTGTTGGCAGTCGCACTGAGGGCTGACCTGTTGTTCACAGCAACGTTTAAGCACAGAAAGTCAAGCAATGATCATAATCATAATAATAACCTGACTCTAACCTTATTGTTGGCCTCCAGCAGACAGTGGCTGGCATGTCCATGGCACAGGCAGCTGCCCATCACCTTCATCTCCTTCAGCGCGAAAAACCTACTGAGGGCTCGGCCTGGTAGACGCGGCACATCGCCCAAATCGGTCAGCTTTAACCTCAGGCCCGTTAAGGCGGACACATCTGGGAAACAAACTGTTGATGAGGAGGACATCTTTCAAGTCACAAGAAACACAAACTCTTACCTTTAATCTTCTGGTTGGTGGGAACTGGAACGTAGGAATATTGACGCAACGGACTGATCTCCACCTAAAATTTGAGCATAGTGCTGATAGGTGAATACAGACAGATGATGGATAGATGGACAGCAGGTGTGCTGGAAAAAATGTTGATTGACATCTGTATCGAGATTCTAATTTATTACGATTCTGAATTGATTCGTCATTTTCAATAATCGATACATTTTTTATTTTTTTTAAAGAATCTAATTTTTAAAAGATGTTTTGTAGGCCACCTCCTTGCTTACTCACTGTGGGTATACATCATACGCAACCAAGCAGCGCTTTTGCAACCTGTAACTGTAGAAAGGTTTTCTCATGCCAAATATACAGAGCAGGCCAAAAGTTTGGGCACACCTTCTCATTCAACGCCTTTTCTTTATTTTCATGACTATTTACATTGTAGATTGTCACTGAAGGCATCACAACTATGAATGAACACATGTGGAGTTATGTACTTGACAAAAAAAGGTGAAATAACTGAAAACATAGTACCAATGATTGTCACACACACACTAGGTGTGGCGAAATTATTCTCTGCATTTGACCCATCACCCTTGATCACCCCCTGGGAGGTGAAGGGAGCAGTGGGGAGCAGTGGGCAACAGCGGTGGCCGCGCCCGGGAATCAATTTTGGTGATTTAACCCCCAATTCCAACCCTTGATGCTGAGTGCCAAGCAGGGAGGTAATGGGTCCCATTTTTATAGTCTTTGGTATGACTCGGCCAGGGTTTGAACTCACAACCTACCCATCTCAGGGCGGACACTCTAACCACTAGGCCACTGAAAACATGATTTATATTCTAGTTTATTCAAAATAGCCACCTTTTGCTCTGATTACTACTTTGCACACTCTTGGCATTCTCTCGATGAGCTTCAAGAGGTAGTCACCTGAAATGGTTTTCACTTCACAGGTGTGCTTGAAGCTCATCGGGAGAATGCCAAGAGTGTGCAAAGCAGTAACCAGAGCAAAGGGTGGCTATTTTGAAGAAAATAGAACGTTTTCAGTTATTTCACCTTTTTTTGTTAAGTACAGAACTCCACATGTGTTTATTCATAGTTTTGATACCTTCAGTGACAATCTACAATGTAAATAGTCATGAAAATAAAAAAACCCCGCATTGAATGAGGAGAAAGTGTGACCAAACTTTTGGCCTGTACTGTATATTGCGAGAATCGGTTTAAATCAAGAATCAATGCTGAATAAAATCGTCACTCTAAGAATCGGAATCGAATTAAAGCTTGAGCTGTAAGATTCACATCCTTGACAGATAGATAGACATTTAGATAGATGGATACAGTAGATAGATAGACATATAGATTAATAGATAGATAGATGTATAGACGGATAAATAGATAGATGATAGATGTATAGATAGATGTATAGATAGTATGTAGTTACTGTATGATCTTGATATGGGTTGTTTCCAATAGGGGGCAGATTGTAACAGTAGATTTGGTCCAAAGTAACAGGACTGGCGGTGGAAACGTCTGGAAAATATTTCTGGCAATCTGCGGCCACGTAGAGGGCCGGCTGCCACGTCCTGCCGTTGTCCATGGTCTTCTCCACGACCATGGCATTGGGACGTGGTCCCTGCATGCAAAAATCCCATTCATAAATAAAAATGCATCATTGAATAATAAAAATGATTTAATGTGGTAAAATGTTCATGCCGAAGCTTATGTGAGAAATTGTGCATGTTTTCACACACCTTGAAGTTGAGCATTAAGTTGTCCAGCTTGAAGACATTGTTGAAGTCCAACTGAAGCATGACCGGATGGAGGTCTACAGGAGAAAGAATAGAAGATCACATGCAACATCTATCTAATAACATCAACCTTTCTTTTCTTCTGGGAGAACACAAAAGTACATTGCAGTGTACGCCGTTATTTACCATGTCAACTTAGGGCCAGATCAACAAAGATCCCAAATAAAAAGTACTAAATAATGTGTACAAACTACACAATTGTGTGTACTTGAGTTGTAGTGGGTGTGTTGCATGTGATCTACAAAGACTGCATATACAGGTACAATTGATATTAAATATAAAAGTGTAAACACTCCTTTCCCTCCACATTTACATTACATACTCCATCCTGTAGTGTTGTGTTATGTTGTGGAACACACAGCACCAAACTATAAGCTGTGCCACCTTTACTGCACTATTGAAGCGCAATCTAAACAACCAAACCTCTTTTTAGCACGCCAAAGCTTGTCATGTTCACACGACATCATAGTAAATGGTAATGTCATTGTTTAATAGGTTGTAATGTAAAACAGTGAATATTAAATGAAAAAACACGAATATTAGCTTGTTTTGGCCAACGACTCTAATCTTCTTCACAAGGGACACACAACGTGTTCTCACTGATTGTCTTAGACCAAGAATGTCGCGCGTGTAGAGAAAGAGAAAAACAAAATTCAAAAATCATGAGTGCACACAGAGTCCACGTGCAGCGTCTTTTTGCCTTGTCTTTTTGAGTCTTTTTTAAGCACACTGATTTTGGCACTAATCTAACGCCATACAGCTGGAATGATCCATCCATTAAAAATGCATGTTGCATTAAGTTTTTTTTTATCGCCTATGTGAAAAACAAACTGCATTAAAAAAAACACTTAGTTTTGACCACGGCACAGCAATTTGTGCATAACTGTGCCAGTTTTCATGCACATTTTAAACCTGCTAAACATATAAACCTGCTAAATATTGGCACAAAAACAAATCAGACCTTTAATGTCACGTCAGGCACAGTATTGTTCCTAGGAGCCAGGACAGAGGAGTGAATTCTGATTTCACGTCATGACGTCTTGCAAGATATGACGCAAAACAACCCAACATAGTAAAACATTACATTACTTCAAGTTCAATTTTATTTAGGATAGCCCCTTGAGATGCAGAATTTTGTTTTCAAGGGGGACATAACATTCACACATTATTAAAATATTTTTAGTGGGATGCAAAGTTCAGTTTTTGTGTGACTTTTGAGACCTATTTTTCATTATATTTTAAACACATTCAACTTTCGTGAGTCCACTCAATGCCTGTTTTAATGAATAATTAATTACGGGTAAATTATTATTATTTGTTGTCTATACCAACCTTTCGGAGACTGCCACCATCTCTCTGGTCCAGCAGTGGAGAGAACTTCCTGTAACGTGTGTGCCAGCGGACCATCTGGATTTCTGGAGTCACATGGACAACACCTCATCGCCCTCTGAAAGAAACACAGAGAAAAAGAGTGGTGTGTTTATTTAGGCATGGAATTGGAATATTATATAATATAGGAAAAATACTGTACAATGGAATGTAGTACAAACAACTACAGTAGTTTTACGAAGTCATGTAATATTAATGTACAGCGTTTACCTTGGACCATCAGCATCTTCACCATATTTGTTATATATTGTATGTATTATTTAAAAATATAATATAATATAATAATTAGGGATGTCCTATAATGGCTTTTTGCCGATATCCGATATTCCGATATTCCGATATTGTCCAACTCTTTAATTACCGATACCGATATCAACCGATACCGATTTCAACCGATACCGCTATATATACAGTCGTGGAATTAACACATTATTAAGCCTAATTTGGACAACCGGGTATGGTGAAGAAAAGGTCCTTTCTTAAAAAATTAATAAAATAAAATAAGATAAATAAATACATTAAAAACATTTTCTTGAATAAAAAAGAAAGTAAAACAATATAAAAACAGTTACATAGAAACTAGTAATTAATAAAAATGAGTACAATTAACTGCTAAAGGTTAGTACTATTAGTGGACCAGCAGCACGCACAATCATGTGTGCTTACGGACTGTATCCCTTGCAGACTGTATTGATATATAATGTAGGAACCAGAATATTAATAACAGAAAGAAACAACCCTTTTATGTGAATGAGTGTAAATGGGGGAGGGAAGTTTTTTGGGTTGGTGCACTAATTGTAAGTGTATCTTGTGTTTTTTATGTTGATTTAATTTTAAAAAAAAACAACAACAAAAAAACAAAACGATACCGATAATAAAAAAAAACGATACCGATAATTTACGATATTACATTTTAAAGCATTTAAAAAAAAGATGTCCGATAATATCGGCAGGCCGATATTATCAGACATCTCTAATAATAATATAGTATATCAGTATATATTATATACAGTGTTGGGACTAACGCGTTACAAAGTAACGCGTTACTGTAACGCCGTTAGTTTCGGCGGTAACTAGTAATCTAACGCGTTATTTTTTTATATTCAGTAACTCAGTTACCGTTACCACTTGATGCGTTACTGCGTTGTTTTACGTTATTTTTTATGTAGTATCGGCTAGAAACAGATGCGCTGCGCGGTGTCGTTCTTCTAAATCTTCCCCTGTCGCCTGCCGGAGAGAAAAAAAGAGCCGTGTGTGTGTGTCTGGGTGTGGGTATGGGAAGGGGAGGCACACACGTGATCCGCGGTTTGATATATAAAACAAAACAAAAAGGTTGTTCGCATGCACGTTCAGTCCACACACAGCGTGGTCATGGCGAGCGGAGTAACGGAGGAGCTTGAACGCCCCGCGCCATTTAATCGGTGTGTTTATAGGTGCAGACTCTGTTGTGCAAGACGAGGCTTTTAAACACATGCTGAACGTGCTTGAGCCACGTTACGACATCCCGTCGCGCACCCACTTCAGCGATAAGATTGTGCCAGATCTTTATGAGCAGGAGAAGAAAAAAGTTGTGGATGATGAACTATTCAGAGCATCATCTGTTGCGCTCACGACAGACTGGTGCACGTCCAGGGAAACTATGTGACGATAAGCGCTCACTTCATCACAGCAGACTGGCAGATGAGAAGACACGCCCCCTCTACAAGAGTCACCTTGCGCAGGTACTGACACAAGCAGTGGAGGAATGGAAGATAAAGATATCCCAGTCACAAGTGATAATGCCAAAAATCAAATAAATGCAGTGAATGAGGCAGGACTGGGACCACAGGTAGGTGCTTTGCACATGTAGGGGATTTGGCATCACAGAAGGGAATCTCAGTCAATAGGATAGATCAGGAAGGAGGTTTCCAAGCACAACAGCTGCTCATGTGCTTAAGACAAAGCAAGAAATGCTAAAGCTGCCTCCACTTATATGTTGGAGCAGCAAGCAGCTACAGTATATACTCTGCATTGACCCACAAGACCCTGAAGAAAAATGTCAAAGACATCATCAACCTGTCTGACGATGATGTGAGAGTGGCAGAGGAGGTCATCCAGGTGCTTAAACCCCTCCAAAGTGTTACATCTCCACTGAGAACTGAAACTTCACCATCTGTGTCAATGATCCTGCCACTGAAAACAAGGATTCTACAATCCATGACTCCAAGTGTGGAAGACAGCAGCATCACTCCAGATGTCAGGCTTTATTTCACTACCTATGTTTCAAGGAAGATGATGTGCCTTCTTATGTTGCACTTTCAGTTGTTTTTTATTAATGGTCATTGGTCCAAGTTTAAAGAAAGGAGAAATGCCTTTTTATGTTGCAAATGTTAAAATGAAAATAAAAATGCATGTCAAGTTGATCAACACATTGTATTATTCTCAAGTGCAATAACAGTACTGAAATGAAGGCTAAAAGGGCATTAATGGGAGCTTTAAAAAAAAAGAACAAAAAAAGAAGTAACTAAATAGTTACTTTTCACAGTAACGCATTACTTTTTGATGTAAGTAACTGAGTTAGTAACTGAGTTACTTTTGAAATTAAGTAACTAGTAATTGTAACTAGTTACTGGTTTTCAGTAACTAACCCAACACTGATTATATACTGTAAATATAATATGTAAATATTACATATATGTTATATTTTATATTGCTACTATGGTACATTTTTTGTCTACTTAATACCTGCATTATCCTTTCCATCCTTACCCTTTCCATCCGTTGAAACTGAGCTACTGTGTGGAACAATTTCCCTTGTGGATCAATAAAGTTTGTCTAAGTCTAAGTCTATTTTATTCATTATTCTGTACAGATCTTTGGTCCACTGGGTATGTTTAACGTGCTATATAACTAAAGTTGGATTGGATTTGAAAATGTGTGTAAAAATAATGAGTAAATAAGTAAACCGCAATTGCTGATGTTGCTGTCAGTCAAGTCAATGTTCGGTAAATCCTCTCGTGTGGGACGTGAGTCACGTGACCGACACTCTGGCACGTCGGCAGCATGGCAACTTTCCTGCTAGGGAAAAGTTCATGCCTGCTTGTTCATTGTTGGAACAGAAATGTCGAGACGTGTCTCAGACACCAGCATGGTCCGGAAAATGTAACCAAGTTCAAATGGTCATTTTTTTCTGCTTTTCCAAAGATGATAGTCACAGTAAGTCATATATCCTTGCTTGGTTAAAAAAAGAAAAAAAAAACTGACGATGATGAGATTGGCATCTACTTTATCATAAAATATGTGGAAATGAAAGCCATTCATGTAGTGATGGAAATAGTCATTAGTACAAAATAATTGTATTTTTGTTAGAGATGCACATACTTGAAGGCACACAAATGTTTTGTCAAACAAAACAAACTATTATAATTCTTTACAATCTGAAAACAACAACAAACCAACAGAACCAAGGATTGAAGTTTAAGTCCTGTTGCTAAATCATTATATCTGTTCATGTTCTACACCACTTATTTTCTTCAGGACCACCACAACTAAGGCAGTGTACAAACTGGACTAGAACTTTTTGATACGATACATATTCCGACACTTGAGTCATGATACGATCCAGTATTTTCATATAGCGAGATATTCCGATATATTACGATAACATAGTTTAGTGATAAATGTAAAATGCAGCTTAAAATACAAGTTATAGACATGTAGACAGGATGACCCAGTAATAATTCATCGCACACATTGAGTCAAAAAACAATGCAATTCAAATGATCAGTTTCAAGTGCATCAAGTTTCTTGCCACTTAAGTATAAAAAAAAGGGTTCCACTTCTTAACTGTCCACTTCTTGCACTGCCTTGCTCAACACTAGTTGCAGTACAGTGACACCTTACATAGTGGATTTATGGAAATTGTCCTTGAGTTACCCCTAAATTGATATTAAGACATAACAAATCAATATAATATTGTAAGAAAACATTTTGTGCTTCATAGGGTATGAAAATATGTCTATGGAAGCTGACTTTAAAGAGATGGAGTCTGACCTATTAAAGGTTTGCATGTCTTCCATGCACAACTGTGGGCTGGCCTGGCTGAGATCTCCCACATTATCTATTAATTTAACAATTCAATAATTATAACCACTCGACTCCACTTTGCTACAGTTGTGGTTCCTTCTCAATGTTTCTTCTTATTCCTCAGCTTGGGCCCTGAGGTCAAGAAGGTTAAGAACTGCTGCTTTTGAGTTTTTCCTTGCCCGGATGTGGGATTAAATCAAAGGATGTCGTTGTAAATTTGTGAAGCCCTGTGAGACACTTGGGATTAAGGGCTATATAAAGACATTTTGATTGATTGATATTAAAACATGTGCCAACTTGATAGCACAAGCAAAACTGATCTGCTGATTCCATTCTATTCCATTGCTGAGATGCAAATATAGCTATTTAGCGCTCGCAATGTGATTTATTAAACCTGAAAGTGTTATGCATGTACATTTACAAAGTTTTTTTAAAGAGTGCGCAAACTGGTAGAGTCATGCACAAATATTGTGGCATTTTCACAATAAACTATGACCTAATACATTGTACATTAGATCGTTTAATAGTTTGTAGACCGGATATTGTAAATTAAATGACAAAATACAAAAATGCAGCGTTTTTTAGTGAAACGACTGTACTCCTGTAAAATATTTCTTAAAGGAGCAATTACGTTTCCACATTCCATGGATTTATATACATGCGCAGATGCAGCAGGTACATGAATTTCGATGAAGAGCTCGACTCGCATGAACACCGGTGTTGTGGTGTGGTCTACGGGAGCGCATCTTTGGCATGCTAAGAATAGGTTCTGTTGTGTAGATCGCGCTTCTATAATGCAGATAAGGTGGTATAGATTATAGTTGTGTGCGCCATGTTTCGCAACATAACAAAACAGCACAGGATGAAGCATTGTAACGTTAATGTGGAGGGAAATTAGTGTCTCCATGGTGACAGCTGGGAGTACGCGCAAAATTGACATTTAAATATGGCGTGTTGCACCACTTTTGTACCAATTAATTGTACACACAGTCTTAGTAAATCATCCGCAATACACCCACAAACAATCTTTTATTTTGCAAACACTATTTAGTACTTGTTATTTGGATTTTATCTTGTTCATCATCCCATTATGATCTTAGCCCAAAAACAACATGCGCTTTAAAATTTTAATTATGACTGCAGCTATCGATTATTTTAGTAATAGAGTAATCTATAGATTTTTTTGTTTGTTTGATTGTAATCGGATAAAACACTTTTTAGATATAATGCGTATTTTAGGTAAAATAGTTTAAATAAAGAACAGATTTGTTGCCTGCCCCAACCATCATTCTTTTTTTTTCTAATAAATGCACATCATCGAATTTGAAATTGCACTTTTAACATGTGTGCATTAACATAAATATTGTTAAAAAATCTACACTGTTTGCTGCCACACAGATGACGGCACACACACACACACACCACAGTTCTCAAGTGTGCTATATTAAAGCAGCCATGAAGAAACGTTGTCCGTGTATTTACAGTTCTGCACTGCACTCCATGCAGTCTGGATTTTATATTTTTGTTAAATTAGTTACACTGAACGATTCATGGAAGCAACAGAATATAGTAAATCAAAGCTTTTTTATAATCTAATTCATTGTTGCAGCCCTAATTTTAATACACTCAAACCTTTAGTAGATTAGGCCCCAAGTATACTATCTGGTGTATTTCCTTCCCCTGACTTCATGGGTGTGGGACTTGCTTCACCAAGTGTGTGCTTTGCCAGATCACATCCAATGCATTTAGTTTAACACTAATGCATTCTACGTACATGGCATATTTGATTTTTCTAATTTGAGACTTAAAAACCTTCTTCGCTATGTCATTATGTGAGATTTTATGTTGAATACTTATGGAAAATAATCCAATATACAAGGCTGTACCACAGCATAAGTGAAATTACAATACAATAATGCAATATAAAAGGAATATAAAAGGAGGTCAATCATTGACACTGCAATAGGCCTTTATTTCAAAATCAGTGCGTGATAGATTTGTGTTGAGCTTGCAAATGGTCTGGATTGTTGACGTGGCCAAGAACTTGGTGAAAGAGTGCAGTTGCAACATGAAGATCTGGCACTGAACTCAGACTGTTTGACAAATTGCAGTCCAGCCAAAAGTAGCACTGCTTCACTGCACGTCTGTCATTTCACTTGCACCTTTGCCTTACTAGCCTCCTGGGGTTGAACGTGCCATCCACAAACTCATACCCGTAGTCATTTTAAATAACAGCTCTTTCTGCCACCACCGAGGGAAGTCTCCAAGAAGAAGATGCTCAGAATATTCAATGAGCTCCTACCTTAACTATAGCAATCTACCAAGTTACCAAGTTCTGAACATTGGTATTCATTTTAATACCCAGTCTACAGTATATTATGTGACCTCTGTGCAGTGGTATTCTACTCTAAAGGTCTGATCTAATATGATCCCAATGCGCTTTTGGAAGAATGGTCGAAAATTCCTATAAACACACTCCGAAACCTTGTGGACAGCCTTCCCAGAAGAGTTGAAGCTGTAATAGCTGCAAAAGGTGGAGCCACATCATATTGAACCCTATGGGTTAGGAATGGGATGGCACTTCAAGTTCATATGTGAGTCAAGGCAGGTGGCCAAATACTTTTGGCAATATATATATATATATATATATATATATATATATATATATATATATATATATATATATATATATATATATATATATATATATATATATATATATATATATATATATATATATATATATATATAACACTACCGTTCAAAAGTTTGGGGTCACCCAAA